>NW_007231996.1:0-29592 GCF_000164805.1 Carlito syrichta
TCCCCGCCCTTCCGCCCGAGCCGGCCTGACCTCTGGGCGAGCCTCGCCAGCAGGGCCGTGCCCCCCGGGGAGCCCCAAGTCGCGCCCTTAGGGGCCCCCGGACTTCCTCTCCTTTGGCCTCACCCTGAATGCCCCCACGTTTGGCCGGCGGCGGCGCTGCCCGGGGGCAGCCCCAGGCCCCAGGGAAGCCACTGGTGGCCTCACTCAGGCCAACCCACCGGGCTTCAGAAGACCCTGGGGACCCCACACACTCCCCCTGAGGCCCCCGCCCCCGGTGCACCTTGACCTAGAACCTCTTGCCGAGTGAACTCCGTGGCCCGCCATCTCCCTGCTGGCTGGACAGGTCTGACCTCCGGCGGAGCTGGTCCTCTCTCCCTTAATGCAGTCACCGGCACCCTTAAAAGCACAGGCCGGTTCCCCAGGACTTCCGTCCTCCCTTCTTAGCAGGTCATGAGGAACTGCTGCACTTCTTTCCCTGCCGTCCCCTGGAGTCCACCCCCATGTCCCCGTGCCACTTCTGCAGGCAAGTCATCACCCAAGGATTTTGGTGAGCGCAGGAACGTTTCCTGCCTAGGAACAGCTGGCTACTCCCCTCACAAAGCGCCCCACCCTAGGACTTGCTGTGTAGAGCAGAGGGGACAGGCCCGTTTTGCAGATGAAGGCCTGGGGCTTGGCGAGGTGGTCTGACCTGGCCAAGGTCATGCAGGCAGGAGGGGTGGGTTTCAGCTGGTGTCCGTCTGTCTCCTGCTGCACATCACACGCGGAGTCTTCCCCTGCCACGGGGAGGAAGTGCCATGCCGTGCGTACCTGGCTCACGTCCCCCTGCTAGACAGGGAGCCCCAGGTGCCCAGGGCCCCATCAGACCCATCCTTACATGCTTAGGCCCTAGCACCACACCTGGTACACAGTAGGTGCCAATAAATGCTGAAAGAACCCAAGAGGTCTTCCAAGTCCCAACCTCTCTCTGCATTTCACATAGGAGATTATTTTTAGATAATTTACATTTCCATGTTACTTTATATACACCAACAACTCCACAGTCATTTTTCTTCTTTATCTTCCCAAGAGCTCTTTTTGGATCCATGCTGGTGTGCATGCCCATTTTTAAGAGGTGACCACTCAGAGAGGGGAAGGCACTACCCAAAGACCAGCCAGCCCCAGGGGTGCAGGGGCCTCTGCATGGCTTGGGGGCCCACGCCCTGACTTCCTCAACGTGCTCCTCGATTCTCCTTCCAGGGGGCTTCCTTCTTGGGAGCTAAGATGCTCTAACCAGCCCTGTGGATGAGCGCTTTCAGCAAGGGTCCCATTGCCTGGGCGGTGGGGGTCCTTGTCTGAGCTCAGGTCTCCCTGCTCAGTTCCAAGACCCACTTCCATAGCTACCTCTGCATCCAGTCTGGTCTTTGCCTTCCTTCAGAACCTAAACACCTGGCTGTCAGCCTTGGGCTGAGTTCTGTGTGGCAGAAGGTGCACCACAAAGAGAGAGCAGGCTTCAAAAGGGACCAGCGACCTGGGCTGAATCCTGACGACTCTTGCCACGGCCTTCCTCGTGCCCACAGGTCCCACTTGGCTGCTTCCCAGCTGAATGAGGCCATCATGCACCTTTGCTGGATGGCCTCCGCCAGGCCACTGAGCCAGGGCTTCATCATCCGCATGGTGGGCAGGATGTCATGGATGTGAAGATTCGATGGGATGAGTGTGGCCTGTAACGGATCCAGCAAGTGCCATTTCCTCCTGCACAGGGGCTGTAAAGTATTGAAAGAGGGAGGTGAGCCTTGTTTGTTTGTTTTCTTTTTGGTTTTGGCTTTTTTTTTTTTTAGTTGGAGCCTCACTCTGTCACTCAGGCCGGAGTGCAGTGGCACACTCGTGGCTACCACAGCCTCCTCCTGCTGGGCCTAGGCAATTCTTCTGCCTCAGCCTTCCAAGTAGCTGGAACTACGGGCTTGCACCACCACGCCTGGCTAATTTTTTTTTTTTAACTTATTGTAGAGTCAAGGGCTCACCAAGTTGCCCAGGCTGGTCTCGAACCCCTGGGCTCAGGCAGTCCTCTCACCTCAGCCTAAAAGTGTTGGGATTATAGGATTGAGCCACCATGTCCGGCGGTGAGCGTTGTTGAGTATCTTTGTGTTTGATTCTTTCAACACCTTTGTTGAGCAGCTATTATGCAGGGGCCCTGGAGATATGATCAAGGGATCCCCAAGGTCCCTGCCGTCCCGGAGCTCACCACTGGGTGCAGCAGGCGATCACTGAGCAAACCAATCATGGCAGCTCAGGGAACAGGCCGTGTTGGAGAGAGGCAGCTCTGATGGCACTTAATGCATGAGTGGAACTGCTTTTCTTAGGGGAGCAGGGAAGGCCCCTCTGAGGAGGTAGCATTTGAGCAGTTGACTTAAATGACAGATGCCAAGGAGCCAGCCATGCTAAGTTCTGAGCCAAGAGCATTCCAGGCAGAGGGAACAGCAAGAGCAAAAGCCCTGAAGCAGGACAGAGATTGGTGCTTTCCAGAAGCTGGTTAGACTGAACTGAGTGACGAGGGGCTGGGAGGCAGGAGTTTGAAGACCCATACTTTGGGTGGCATTCAAGGTGCTGAGGAGAGCGCCAGTGGGTTGTCAGCAGGGTAAGACGAGGAGTAGGGAGGAAGGGAGGAACAGAGGCTGCTACTGGGACTGGAGGCCTGTGGCTCAGGTTCAGGCCCCAGGGTCTCCTGTTCTGTGGCAGTTTACTCTCTACCGGGCAGGTCCTGGCCCCTTGCCCCGAGGTGTATCAGGAGGTGGGAATGCTGAGCCAAGGGGTGGCGTGCCCACTGCAGCCATCCCCACTTCTGCAGAAACAGACCTTTGGCCTGCTTGGTATCGGCAGGGCCCCGTAGGAGGGTCCCTGCCCCAGAGCATGCAGGGAGGCAGGCAAGCCTCCCACAATGCCCAGCTTGCAGGGGTTGGGCCATCGTGTTCCTGGGGCAGTTGCTCCTCCTTTCTTCCCATTCCAGAAAGACAAAGGCTGGTGGATCCCCTGACCTTCTGACCACTAGTCCAGTTGTCCCAGGGAGGCTGGGGTCGAAACGCAGGGAGCCCCCACCTCCAGGGCTCACATCCACCTCTGATACAGAGAGCAATGTGCCGCGTCATGGGCTAGTGACAAGGGGCCCTCAGGGAGTGTCCAGTCCAGACTCTGCCCTTCCTGGATGGGGAGATGTTCCACGGCAGGAAGAGGCTCAGGCCCTTGCCGGTTTGCCAGGTCACCTGACTTTCGCCGAGTTCTGACCTAGGCCCTGAAGAGTGGGAGTGTCTGTGACTCTCCTGTGGGGCAGTCCCAATCCTGCCTGCCAGGGACACAGTGGGTCAGGCCCCTCAGAGGCCTGTCTACCCAAGAACTGGAAAGAGCAGGGGGGCCCCAGAGCCTTGGGGAGGACAGCCTCTACGGCCAGGTGCCGGGGCCACTTCCATCAAGGGCTTGTGCGGCTCTTTGCCATCCCTGTTCCAAAGCCTCTCCCCCGCAGCCTGCCCAGCCATGCCCACCTCAGCCGGAAAGGCTTCCTGACCCTCACGCACAGAGCCCCAGGCTGTGAATGAATGGGCTGGGTCTCCAGGCTCAAGCGGCAGACTGAAGTCTATGCATTTTCTGCCACACTGCTCCGCCTCCACCATAATCAGTCACCCTGTCGGCATTCTGTGTGCTGCTCCCAACAAGCTCTGCCACTGATAACCTCATACAAGTGTCTTCGCCTTTAAGCCTCGACTTTCCATGCCGGTGAAACGGGGAGATTAACAATGATTCCTAACTCACAGGGCTACTATGAGAACAAGCACTCGACAGATGTTGGTGTATGTGGGGGCATCTTCTGTGGGTCAGTTGCCATGCTTGGTGTTGGGAACAGAGTAACAGACCAAATGGACCAACTGAGTGTGGTGGCTCACACATGGAATCCCAGCACTTTGGGAGGCTGAGGCAAGAGGATTGCATGAGGCCAGGAGTTCGAGACTACCCTGGGCAACACAGAGTGACCTCAACTCTACAAAAAAATCAAAAAATTGTCCAGGCATGATGACACACCCCTGTAGTCCCAGCTATTTGGGAGGCTAAAGCAGGATTACCTGAGCCCAGGTCGAGCCTACAGTGAGCTGTGATTGTGCCATGGCGCTCTAGCCTGGGCGACAGAGTGAGACCTCGACTCAAAAAAAAAAAAAATTTTAAACCAAAAACCCAGACAGACCAACCTTCAGGAAGCTGGGGGACTGGCTTAATTTTATAAGATAGTGGCAAGTGAATTGGTATTGTGAGGGGAGCACGTGGCAGGGGAGCCTGATGGTGAGCATCTCCGCCAGCCCTGCCCTGAGGGTTTCTTGGACAACAGGATGGAGCCAAGGTAGGGGGAGGAGGATGTGTCTCCACCTGCAAGGGCTTTTGCCTGTGGAACCACAGCTGAGTGGGAAAACCTCTGCCCGCCTCACAGAGGATGGCAGCTCCTAAAGCTGCCTCCCCTTTCCCAGAAGCCAAAGCATAAGAGCCAAGAGAACTAACTCGAGGGATTTCACTCAAATGTCACTCCTCGGGGGGGTCTTCTTTGACTACCCTTTAAAAACAGTCCCCCAGTGACCCTCAGCCCTCCTCCCTGCCTAGCCAAGTCCTCACAGGCTCAGGGCCCCCTTTGTTAGGGTACATATTGACTGGTTTCCTGCTCATGTCACCCTCTGGAAGGTGCGTTCCTAGTGGGAAGGGATCCTGTCCTGTGCATTGCAGTGTATCCAATGCCCAGAACCGTGCTGGGCACACAGTAGGTGTCAATCATACATGTTGGATACATGAAGGACTGAAGAAGCTCGAAATGTGCATTGGGAGACTAGGGAGGGCAGCGTATACCCCCATACTGCAGTAAGATCCGGGAAGAGTTCCGAACTGGAGAGGGAGGGGCTTCTTCTTTCTGATATTAATTTTGTCTATAGCAAGTCACTTCCCCTCATCAAGCCTCAGTTTCCTCATCTGTAAAATGGAGCTAGTGCCTGCTTTGCAGACTCTTACCGAGTTGTCAATCAAATGTGGTGCCAAGTGCCCAGATGGGGCCTGGCACACAGTAGGTGCCCTGTGAGCAGCTCTGTCGTTGTGATGAAGCCCTTGCTGGGGGAGGCCCATAGAGGAGGATCCCAGAGCCTGAGCCTTCCCACAGGACACAAAGGAAGCTGACACTGGATCTGTGCCGTCACCTGAACTCGCCGGTAATTTATTGATGCTGGATGCTGGCACCTGGCAGCTTGCTGGGTCAGTCTCAGGGAGCAGGCGCTGGCCTTCGGAGCCTGCCCCAGCCTTACCCAGGTGGGGCGGGGGTGGGGACCCGAGATCTGCCCAGGAGAACAGGCAGATCAGCCCTTGCAAGTCCCCTACTCTGTGCCAGGCGGTAGGAGGCTAAGAATATGCAGGTCTGGTTCCCTCCTGGCCTGAGCTCAAAGAGCGTGAGGTGGCCATAGCAAACACTAGAATAGTGAGAGCTGCGTGCAGGCCTAGGTGCCAGGAACTTGGTGCCCATAGCCACATTTAAGCCTCATACAAGGCCTTGTTCATATTCTGGGTCAGAAAATGCTGTCCAGGAGAGGTTCAATGGTACACCGCAGTCACGTGGCGGGCAAGTGGCAGTGGGAGAATCTGAATGCAGACAGAGCCCAGGTGTGATGCTGCTGCCCGCCCCATCAGGCTGGCTGGGCTGAGGGCTGGGTAAGGAACACGTCAATAGAAAGCTCTGGGCGTTCACACACGAGACAGGCCCGTTCCACTGAAGGCTTCCTGGAGGCTGAGGCCTTTAACTGCCTTCAGGGGAGGAGTGGGAACACCAAAGAGGGAGTGTGTCAGGGCACAGAAGCTGCCCAACTTTTGGAATGACTGCATCCCGAGAGACTGGCATCCAAGTCCAAAGGCGTTTTCAACTCATATCTTGAACTGACAGTGGGTTTGTCTGGCATCTCCCCTTTGTGGCTTTGAAGCACTTTGGCACCATCGTGAAGTCGGAACACTGTGAGCTGAACCATTGTGATTTGGGACTGCCTGTCTGTGCTGTTTCCCTCACTCCTTGGGACTGCCCCTCCCCACCTTCCTGAAAAACTCCTATTTGTCACTCAGGGTCCATGTGATGGGCACTCGGTCTGCCATGCTGCCCTTGTCCCCTGGGCCGGAAGAGAGGCCTTTTCCCTCCCAGGACCTCGGGCTCTCAGCTAGCCTCCCTCAGAGCGCAGAAGGTTCGATGTGGTCATCTTCTGCCCGGCCCCTTCTCCCCGGACAGGCACTACTCCAGGACAGGGTCGTGTCTTGCTTGTTTCATCTCTCCCAAAGGGCCTCCTGAGAAACGCTTGTCAACTGACTGACTCGCCAACAGAGCGCTCAATCAAGGTCAAACTCTTACCGACCTCATGAACTGTTAGTGACTAGTGGCGTTGCTGGTCAGCTCTGCCCATTGGTCACTCACTGGATTGTCTCTACTTCAGGACTTCTGAGAGCCGTTCATGTGCTGGGGTCACTTCGAACCTCCCTGAAAGGGAAGGAATGCTGAAGCTGGCTCAGACACCAGCTTGAGATCATCTCACCCCACTGGTCCACTTTAGGGATAGGGAAACTGAGGCCCAGAGAGAAACAGAGACTCATGCAAGCCCTTGATGGCAGATCTGGGCCTGGGGTCCAGTCTCCCGCCTCCCAGCCAGGTCTGTCACCTCTGCATCCTGCTGCCCAGGCCCCCTCTGCCAGGTCTGTCACCTCTGCATCCTGCTGCCCAGGCCCCCAAGTCATCTCAGTAGCCACTGCCTGCATTGGAGTCTTGTCCCCCTCCCTCGTCAGCTGTGTGACCCTGGCTGAGTGACAACCTATCTGAGTCTCGGTGAGTGTTCTCATCTGTAAGGCATTGACAATAACAGCCTCCCCATGGGACTGTCATCAGGGTTCAAGTGAAGTAGTCCAAGTGTTTGGCACAGTGCCCAGCATACAGTAGGCCCTCAGTAAATGCCCACGAGTACCTGTGTGACCTCAGTTTTCTCAGGAAATACTGGGTACACAGCCCTGATACCTTGTCTCTCTAGAGAAAAATGACAATAAATACCAAGTCCAGGCTGGGCTATGCCCGGGGTTTGATGAACTTGGGGCCAGCTTGGCTGGGAGGCCAGACGCAGGGCCTTCCTCCTCCCTGATCTGCAAAGGGTGCTTTTGTTTCGAGGAGTTTCCCCGTTTTCATACTGGCTCTAGCAGTATGGGATGCTGTCGAGTGATTTCTGAGAGGCGAGGGGTAGAAGTATACGTTGGAGGAAGCATAGGGCTGCCTCCGGCCACCGCCAGGTAAATCTGAGGCCTTGGGCTCTGCCTGCCGCTGGCCGCCAGCTCAACCCCTGAGCAGCTGTTTCCTAGGAGAGTGTGTCCTTGAGTGGTCCAGAAGGACTTCTTCCCTGAGGGATTCTTTCTAGAGGTTTTCCAGAACCTTCCCTTAGAGGAGAGGCCCAAAGGCAGATGGCCTGCCACCTTCCCCACCCCACCGCAGCAAACTCATACCATGGGTTCAGATTTGAGGTGTTTTGGGGTGTCCCTGAGTCTCCTACCCCCAGTTTGGTGCCCTCCAAGATGAACAGTCAGGGGCCACGAGGTGGATCACAGAGCTTCTCCACACTTCAGCCACGCAAGCAGGGGGAAGATGACATATGAAAACAAAAGGTATTTCAGTTAGGCAGCAGAAAGGACTTCTGTCCTGCCAGATGGCTCAAACCTGGGCCATGCGTGGCCTAGGAAAGAGCACTAAACTAGGAGTCAAGACAGCTTTGACTGACGAATACCGTGGGAGGTTTACTCTCTCCTTCTCTTGGGTTGCCCAGCCACAAAATGGGGATGGCAGGGCCTCCTCACCACAGAGCATTTCAGACGAGGTCAGCGGCAGGAGCTGGGTCGAACAGCCTCCCGAAGATCCTCTCTTTCTCGGCGTGGAAGGGATTCCCGGGGCCGAGGCCTCAGGCATAGGCCCAAGGAGCCGGTGTGTGTACGTGTGTGTGCACGTGTGTGCGTGTATGCACCGGACCCAGGTCACACAGCAGCAGGTGCTGTCACCTTGGTTTTCTCCCCCTTTCTCAGGTCCCTCACCAGATGCAGAAAGAGGCCTGGACAGAAGCTGGGAAACCCGGGTTCTGCGCTGGGTCTGCTCCACCCTTCTCTGACCTCGGCCCTGTCTAGGTTCCCATGTGGGCCCTGGGGTTTGTGGATGCTCTCTGAGAGACCTTCTTTCTTGGTGCTGTAACGCCTGTCACTGCCCCGGTGAGTCTAGCCCTCTCACCTCCCTAGCCTTCTCTGGGGGTTTCACATACACTGACCTTCCTTGGCTTCCCTGAATTTTCCAGTTCACTCACACCCCAGAACCTTTGCACAAGCCCTTCCCCCTTGGCACAGATTTTCCTAATCTATCCTTAACATCATCCTTAACATTGCTCCCTGCCACCCCAGGCCCCCTCCCCCACACTCCCTCCAAAGGAGCCCTGTACCCTCCTCTGTGATACGCCACCACCATGAATTTCACATTGATGCAGTGTCTTGATTGACAACTGTGCCCTCACCCCAGGCTGTGACACTTCTGGGGACAGGGACTGGCTCTGCCTTGGTCCCAGCTGTGTCCCCACTGCCAGTACAGAGCAGAAGTGGGACTGCTGAACAAATTGGTGGATGGCCTCCCATCTTTGGGATCCATGCAGGGCCGACTCTGCTCACAAGAGCTCCTCCCTCCAGGAGGCACCCAGGCAGAGTGTCCTGGCCTTGAGGAAGAGGGGCACCGTTGAGGACGGGCGTGCTTCAGCAGGGGACAAGCCAGGAGCCCCAGGGGAGCTGCAGTTTGCAGTGCATGCTCATACCCACAAGCTCACACCCGCACAGCTCTCTCAGGCCCTCCCAGCCGCCAAGAGCTTGACCAGGGCAGGTAGTGTCAGACATTTGCCAGACAAGGAAGCAACCCCAGAGCACCTGCGTGGAGGAGGGCTGCAGGTCGCTTGACAAGCAGCAGGGCTGAGGTGGGACCCCAGAGTTGACAGAGCTGATGTTCTATCTCCACTCGGCTAGAGTGGAAACCGAGGCACAGAGGGAGAAGGGATTGACCCAGGGTTCTCTTGGCCGGTCAGCAGCAAGGGGGTTGGGGGGTGGAGGATGGCGGGTGAGACTGGGATCTAATTCTGGAGCCCTTCCACCTTCCTCCTGCTGGGCCGAGGGAGAGGGTCTCTGGCTCGACCCTCATGGCACCACAGGACATCCCAGGAGTGGATCACACTGGTCAAAAGTGCCCTGGAAGCTTGTATGGCAGGGTGGTGTCCGGCGGCCTGGGTTTGGACCCCAGCTCTGCCACTCACCAGTTGGGTGATCTTGGTTGGGTCCCTTTACCTCTCTGTGCCTCCGTTTCCTGTAAAATGGAGGAAATCTGGGTTAACGAGTGGATATCCCACAGCCTTCAGAGCAGGGAGTGGCCAGGGCCAGAAACAATTAGGTCCTCCCCGCCCCCAGGCACTGGGGCCATGAGGTAGCAGCTCCAGTTTCTGGCCCCAGGTCCACTAGAGAACATGCAGGGGAGGGCGTCGACTGTCAGAGCACTGTTTTCTGAGCCCCTGGTACTTTACAACCCACTGAATCCCCATCACCACTCTAGGAAGCGGGCTCTATTATTGTGCCCTTTCACAAGTGTGACAACCAGGTGTCTTGTGCCAGTCCCTCATGTCCAGACCCTGCTCTTGTGACCTGGTGGCTCTGAGGGACGCCAGGCCCCAGGGACAAGGAGCCTCGAGTTGGCCTGGGAGCTGAGTCCCGGCCGAGCCCTGCCAGGCCTGGCAGGCTGGAGGGACACTAGCGGCACTGGGGAAAGCCCAGGGGCAGCCCGTCTCCCCATGGGGGGCCCCCTTCCAGGTGCCTGCAGGCCCAGCTCCCTGAGCCCAGGGCTGAGTCTCCAGTTCCCATTGTGCATAGCACCCAGCCCAGGCCTGGCCCCTGGTAGGCTCTCTGTGGGTACTTGTGGAGCAACTGAGTACACTGGTCTTGCTCCACACTCATGAGCACCACTCTGCAGGTGAGGAAACCGAGGCTGGGAGTGGGCAGGGACCCGCCTGAGTGGCTCAGGCTTGTCTCGGTCTTCACGCTCCTCTGGGGTGTCTCCCCCTCCAACAGGAAGTGCCTGAGAAGTGGAGAGGATTCCAGCCTCCTGCCCCCTTGGTCCCCGGGGCTCTTGCCCTCACCCCCTGCTGTGCACTCTCCTCCTGGCTGTTCCTCAAACAACCCCTGGACGCTCTGGCCTCAGGACATTGCACATGCTGTGCCCTCTGCCTGAACCCCCTTCCCAGGTATCTGCAGGGCCGGCCCCGTCCCCTCCTTCCTGTCATCAGACCCTGCCTTCTCGGGAGGCCTCCCCGGGAGGCCTCCCCGGTCCCCCCACTTGACGACCTTGCCTCTGCTCCCTGCACACACATCCCCGTCCCTGCTGCCATGCCGTTTAAGGGACAACCCACTGAATGCCCATGACCACCTTCAGAAGCAGGCTCTATTATCGTCCCCCTTCTCAGTTCCTCCCCATTCAGCTTTCAGCTTCCTGCAGACAAGACTCCAGTCTCCAAAACCAGCTTACGGTGCAGGGAGTTGCTTGGTGACCATGTGCTGGTGGACTAGTGGCTCTCCCAGCAGTTCTGGGGGGGTCTCCTGCCACGGAAGAGGAAACTGAGGTTCAGGGAGGGAAGCCATTTGCTCCAAGTCACAAGGCCAGCACACATGGAGCCAGGCTTTGGACCCTGGCCCAGGCCGCCCACTCTGTCCGGCTCGGGCTGGGCATGGCGGGAGCAGGGCCTCGGAGCTGGCATGTGGGGAGACCCTGCCAGGCCTCCCACGCCCGTGCCCTCCCCAGGGGGCCCCAGCAGGCTGGGCCTGGAAGAGGTGGTGGCAGCCCCGGCAGTTCCACCGCTCCAGGATGGTGTAAGAGGGGCGTTGGGAAAGTCCCGGGCTCCTGGTCCAGCGTGCAGTTGCCCAGTCCTCAGCACCCGAACGGCCGCGGGGGAGAAAGGAAGTCAGCAGGACCCAAAATAGGTCTGCGTGTTGGGAAGTGAAACCGGGCGCTGGAGACACCAGGCCAGAGGGAGACCCAGTTCTGGGCTGAGGCTGCTGGGTGGGTCTTTCCCTGCCTCCCGGGCCTGGGACTGCAGGTCTCTGGAATGAGCCTTGCGGGGCCTTGGAAATGGGCTCAGGCCCCTCTCACAAGCCATGTGACTCTGACCCATCACTTCAGCTCTCTGGCCCTCAGTCTTCTTGTCTATAAAATGGGGCTAAGGGTAGTACACTACTACCTCACTGGGGACTGGCTGGGGGAGGAGAAACCATGCCCTGAAAGCCAAGGCTTTTGCTCAAGGGATGGTCAGTGTTGCCGTTGGTACTCCAGACCCATCTGGGTTGCTCCTTCTCCAGGAAGCCTCCCCAGATCTTAGGTCAGAATGGATTTCTCCCTGCCAATGTCCCCCGCCCCTCTCAATCTCTTTTGGTTTCTGTTCTCCTGTGTCTTTTCCGCTCAAGGAGGCAAGACCCCACCTGAACCTCTGTCGAGATAGAGTCTGCCAGTGGGAGACAACACCTATGAGCCGAGTGAGAGAACTGAGGGCAGAGGCTGGTAGACACACCTGAGGGCCTGATGTCTGCATCCCGAGAGCCGGCTCCTCAGGGGCGGCCTGGGGTTGTGGCAAGAAGGGGTTCTGAGGGTAGGTGAGGCTTGCTTCCTCTGAACCTCAGTTTTCTCATCTCTAAACTGGACCCACAGCTTCTCCAACTTCTCCATCCTGGATCAATGAAACATAGATCACCCGGCTGTCACCCCAGGTTTCCCAGGCTGCCCCAAGGTAAGACCCTCCAGGACCAGGTGACGCTGCATCTCGCTTCCCCCAGCCCCTCTCGGCTCTGGTAAGAAGCAGACCTTCGAAGCAGAAACATTTCTCAGGCGTAGCTGGGGACTCTCCACCTAGAAAAATCAGGAAGCTCTGATAAAGAGAGAGTTGCCAGCCCACAGGGGGCCCTGCATCATCCAGGCTTGACAGATAAAGCTTAGAGAGCGTAGGCTACTTGTTCAAGTCCACACAGCCAACTGGAGTGGAGCAGGCAAGTGCCCAGCCCTCCCTCCCAACTCAACCCCAGGCTTGTTGAGGCCATCTGCTCTGATAGCAAGGGTGCTGCTGGTCACCTCGGGGGAGGTCATCAAAGCCCGTATTACAAATGCTACGTCTCCACAGAGTGATAATCGGGATGCCTGCTTACGGATGGAGACCTCAGGCATTGGGAAGGAAAGGGCATCTCCCAGAAATTCTCATCCCCAGAGGCCATACCCTGGGAGCTTTCTACGGCCCCCTATAGTCCCTTGAAGGCTGGGCCTTCAAACCTGGACTAAACTGCCACTGAGGCTCCTCCAGGAAGGAAAACTGAAGGGTCTGTGTGGCTCTGAACCTCCCACCAACTTTCTTGTCCAGCCATGTGGCCTGTGAGCCAGGTGGGTACCCGTGAACCAGGTGGGTACCTGTGAGCCAGGTGGGTGCCTGTGAGCCAGGTGGGTGCCTGTGAGCCAGGTGCACACTTGCATTCCTGGCTGGGTGCTAGGTCCTCTTCTAGGGTTTCCATTGACCTCCACTCATGTCAGCCTCACACACCTCCTTGAGGTCAACCCTGTGATCAGCCCCATTTCACAGCTGGGAAAACCCACACTCATCCTGGACGGATGAAAACCCGTCTGAAAACCCATTCCTCTGTCAGATCCCAGCCCAGGGAGTGGCACCTGAAGCCCCGAGGTGACCGTGCTGAGAACCAGGAGTCACTTCTGACACCTGCCGCTGCCTCTCCCCCCATAGCTTGACAAACGGACCTCCTAACTTGGCCACTAATCTGCTCTGTGAGCTGAGACTGGTGACTGAAACTCTGTGAAATAGGGCAGCACCAGGCCCACGAAGGGGGTGGCAGAGTTGCAGGGGCTTACCACCCCTACCCGGTTGTGAGACCTTGGCAGGAGAACCAACCTCTTTTTGCAGAGGTTTCCACATCTATAAAGCAGGAATTAGACTATATTCACTGCCTAGGGTCATGGGAGGAGCCAGGGATCCCTTCCCTCTGGCCTTCCCTAAGACATGTTCCAGCAGCCCCCCATTCAGACTGCCTTAAAAGATGCTTCTCACCCACACCTCTTCTCTCCTGTCCTACTCCTCTCCAGCCCTTCACAGTAGCTCCTTGAAAATGCACCATACTTGCTGACTCTTTCCCCCACCCTCGCTGAAGCCCACACCTCCCCAGCTCCGCCGAGGAAACCGCGGTCCTCCAGGCTGTAAACCCAGCCAGCGCCTCGGCCTTCCTTGTCAGACCTGTCAGCAGCAGTGGGTGCAGCTGGCACCCTCCAGACGCTTTCCTCACCGGCTGCCGAAACGGTCTCTCTTCCCTCCATCGTCTCCAGCTGCCCCTTCTCTGCTCCTTCTGCTCCTTCTGCCACCACCCAGAGTGGGCACCGTAGGCCCAATCCCTGGTCCTCTCTTCCTTCCCGTCTACCTTCCTGGTTGGCTTTAGAGACCATTTCTCTCTGGTGACCCAACCCTGATGTCAACGACCCGGACAGCTCCCTTGAGCACCAAAGCCAGAACCTGGCTTCCTCCTCTGGCTACCCCCCTCCTCCAGCCTCCTGCTTCCAGTCCATCTCCTGACACTGTCAACATGTCCGTCTGTCCACCTCGACCCTCCTCAGTCCAGAGAATGGCAGCTCCGTCCTTCCAGGGCCCAGGCCAAAGCACTTGCCAACATCCTGAACTCTGTCTCTCTCTCTCTCTCTCTCTGACTCTGTCTCTATTTCTTTCTCTCTGACTCTAGCTCCCTCTGACTCTCTGTCACCCTGTCTGTCTCTGTCTCTGTCTGATTATCTCTGTCTCTGACTGTCTCTCTCTGACTCTCTGTCTCTCTGAGTCTCTCTCTGTCTCTATTACTTTTTCTCTGACTCTATCTCTCTGTTTCTCTGTCTCTTTGTGTCTCTGTCACTCTCTCTGACTTCCTGTCTCCCTGTCTGTCTCTGATTCTCATTCTGTGTCTCTGACTCTCTCACTTTTTCTGTCTCTGTCTCTCTCTCTCTGACTTTCTTTCTGATTCTGTCTCTCTCTATTTCTTTCTCTCTAATTCTATCTCTGTCTCTTTGGCTCTCTGTCTCTTTCTGATTTTCTGTTTCTGACTCTGTCTCTGTTTCTCTGATTATCTCTGTCTCTGTTTCTCTGATTATCTCTGTCTCTCTCTTTCTGACTCTGTCTCTCTCTGACTTTTCTCTCTCTTTCTTTCACTCTCTCTGACTCTCTCCAACTCTCTTTCTCTGCCTCTCTCTCTCTGATTCTCTGTCTCTGTGATTCTCTGTCTCTCTGTCTCTCTCTCTCATCCCACATAGCTGCGTCAGCTAATCCGGTGAGTTCTGACCTCCAAACACATCTCCGTCTCCAGCATTCCTCACTATCCCCTTGGCCTCCCCTGGACCAGCCTCTCTTATCTCACCTGGCTCTCACCCTGCTGCCTCCCTGCCCAGGGACTGCAGCCCCTGTTGCCTACAGCCTCTGCCAGCAGACAGGGGGACCCTATTCCAGGAGAGTCCGATGACCCCTGTCACTCCAAGACGCCCAGTCTTCATAAAGTTCTCCAAGCGCTCTGGCTCCCGGCCTCAGCCCATCTCCTTGCCCTCCCAGGCTGGCCCTGGTCCAACTCCTGCCTGGGGTGTTTGCCTCCTGGGAAGTTCCTCCCCGGTGGGCACACCCTGCTCCTTCACCTCCCCTGGCTGGTACAGGAGGAGGCCCCGCCCACTGCCCCAGCCCACCGCCCCTCCCACTCTCCCCCTCCTCACATACCGTACATTTTACTTATTCGTGGTGTCTGTGGTTGGTTCCTCCCAGGAGGGCAGGGGTTTCTGTCTTGTGTGCAGAGCAGGGCCTGGCTGCAGTCAGGGGCCAGGCTGCCTTTGGCAAGCGATCCTGGAGGTGACTCTCTAGGGCCTGAGCCCTGCCTGTGACATGCGGGGCCCACCCAGCCCAGTCATACTGGGGCCTCACTGTCTCCCTGCCTCCCATCCTTCCACGGCCCCCCTCAGAGCCACTCTGCTCTCCACGAGGGACATCTGCAGGGTCTCTAAAAACCTGGGCCTAGGCCCGGCTCGGTGGCTCAGCCTACAATGCCAGCACTTTGGGAGGCCAAGGCGAATGGATTGCCTGAACCTGCAGGTTCGAGACCTACCCGGGCAACTTGACGAGACCTCATCTCTACAATAAAGCAAAAGCTAACCAGGCATGATAGTGCACGCCTGTAGTTCCGGCTACTTGGAAGGCTGAGGTGGAAGGATCGCCGGAGCCCAGGAGGCTGACGCTGGGGTGGCCGTGAGCATGCCACAGCACTCCAGCCTGGGTGATGGAGTGAGACCCCAACTCAAAAAAAAAAAAAAAAGAAGATAGAAAAAAAAAGAAAAAAAAACCTGGACTAATCACATTGCCCTTCCCCCATCCCTCCCGCGGCTGCTGGTGGCCCACGGGGTGATGTCGGAGTCCTGCAGGGCACGGAGGCCCCTCAGACCTGGCCCCAGCCACCTCCCCTGTCTCTCCCTGCCCGACAGCTCCTGCCCCCTCCCCCACCCCGGGATTCATGTCCTCCTGCGGGTCCCTTGCGCCTGGCTGGCTGACTCCCGCCACAGGGGCTGTACTTCTGAGACCGGCTCAGGCAGGCCGCATGCAAGGAGCTCTTCAGGCAGCGCAGAATCCTCCAGCAGCCCAGGTGACGAAATCAGACCTCTGCAGAGCACCTGCTCTGTGCTGGGTGCCAAGAATGAGCGGTGAGAAGACACCCTCGGCCTTGCCTGTACGAGAGGCAAGCAACCTTCTCGGGGTTCCGACATCCGCCTTCTGGGACCCCACACTCCACCTCCTGCTCTTCAGGTGCCTGCTCAGATGTGGCTGCCTTTTGTGCAGCCACCCAGCCACCAAGTCTAAAATTGCCACCGTCCCCCGCTTCCCCACCCTCCTCCCGGCTTTCTTGTCGTGTCTGTCTCACCCACCAGGATGCGCCCTCTGGGAAGGGCAGGCAGGGGCTGACTGTTCTTTTCCCTGCCGTCCCCAGCACCGAGGACAGTGCCAGGCACAGCAGAAATATTTGTTGAAACGGAGGAGCGAAATCCATAAGTACTTAGTACATAAAGCACGGTACAGACATACAGTGTGATGGGTGTTCTTTTTTTACTGTGACGGTCCAGGAGGTCTCTGAGGAGGTGGCACTGAGCAGACACCCACTGATGTGAAGGACTGAGTGTGTGGAGAGAGAATGTTCCAGGCGGAAGAAGCAGCACATGGCAGAGGCCCCGAGACAGAGCGGAGCCGAGGGTTCTGAAACCTGCAAGTGAGGCCTGAGTGAACCAGGGGGAGCTGTGGGGACCAGGCTCGGGAGAGGTTGTACTAAGCCCTTTTGTAGGAGGGCAAACTGCGGTCCAGGGAGTCTACATGCTGAGCTGAATGCCACAAAACAAGGAAGTGGCAGAGGCAGGACTAGACCTGGACCTGCTGGGAAATGGGGCCAGAGCTCAGGACTCCGTCCTCGGGGGAGCCTCCCCTGGCTGAACGCCGGGGCTCCCGTGCTCTGCTCATTAATGGCTAACCAAGGTGGGGCCCTGCTGGGTCAGGAGCCTCCAAGTAGTGGCTCAGCTTGGCAGCCTCCAGGGCAAAGCCCGGGGAGGGAGCGAGGGAGCCAGGGGCCAGCTGGGAGCAGCTGGGGCCATTGTCCCCCAGGAGTATGCTGTCACTGTTCGGGAGAGGTCCAGTTGCTGGATCGGGGCTGATGGGTGGCTGCCACCAGCCAAGGGCCTGAACACCACAGGATGACGGAGTGGGTTGCCCTGTTTAGGGCAGCAGCCGAAAGGCACTGCCCTTCTGTGGCTGGGATTCCAAGTCTCCCCTCCCCCTCCATGCTCACAGCCTGTGGGCAACTCCCTGTGGCTCCCAGATGGCTGTTCATTCCTCCCCCACAGGGCTTTTGCCCTGACTGGTTCCTCTGCCAGGGACTCTTCCCCAGTCCTTGCGTGTCCCGCCCCTGCTTCGCCCAGGCCCTGGTCCAGCGGCCCCTCCTCAGAAGCCCTCCCTGCCCACCCATCTCAAGCAGGCCTGCTCTGCCCGGCCACCTCTCACTCTTCATTCGAGAGCCCTGTGAGGGCTCTTGTGGCACTCTCCTCTCATTGGGACATAAGTGCCCCGTGGGTCTGTTCCCTGAAGTCTCCTCAAGCCCCAGCACAGGGCCTGGCATTCAGCAGATGATCAATAAATATTTGTGGAATGAGAGCGTGAGAGTCTACTCCCCTCATTACACAGAAGCAGCAATTGCGACTCGGAAAGGGTGAGTCACCTGCCCAAGGTCACACAGGAAACTGAGGCAGAACCACAGCAGGACCCCAGCTCAGCTCACTGGACTCTGCATCCAGAGCACTCCGGGGTATACCATAACTGGCCCTCTGGGAGCCACAGTGATAAGGGGTTGAGGTCCCACCCCAGCCTGTCAGATGTGACTTCAACCCCTTATCACTATCTTTCTATCCAAGGGAGAAAGAAGAAGGAAGTAGAAAAGACAGAAGGGGAAAAGAGGGGAGGTGAGTGTCAGAGACAAGGGTCCTCGGGGCTCCCCCAGTCCCACCTGCCAGTCTAGCCTAGCTGGGCACCTGGCCTGGGGCCTCTGGGCCTCGGGGCCCAAGGTCCAGTCTCCCCTCGCCTGCTTGAGCTAGAAAGGGTTAAATTTTGTGCCTGGCTCCTGGCTTGCTGTGGACCGTGGCTGGGACAGAACATCTGTCTGTTGCTATGGTTGCCATACACTTGAAGGGAATGGCTGGATAATTATGGTGAATGCTGCTGCGTGAGCGAGCGAATGCCCGGAAGTGGCTCAGGACCCTTGCCCGCCCGGGGCAGGGGCAGGATGCAGGCCCCTGGCTGCTTCTCGGCAAAGCCCTATGCCCAGGCGTGGGATTCTGGCCTGGTGGAGGCGTCGGCTAGCGCCACCATGGCCTTCGCATAATGAATGGGCCTGGCCACAGAGCCCCTGGGATCCTGGAGTGGGGTGGATGCCGGTGGCCTTGGGCACGGCAGCCTGTGGGCAGCCGGCCTGCTGGCACGGGTGGTGGGCTCTGATAACACCCAGTGCCTGTGTGTCTTTGCCCGGGGAGAAGACCTGCCATTCGTCCCAGCCCCGGGAGCTCCCTGGAGCGGAGACTGATGGGCTGTGTCCTGCCTTTTCTGCTCTGCCTGCTGTGGGATGACGCTTCAGCATCTCCATCTGCTCATGGAGGATGATGAGAGGGCCTCCCTGGAAGAGCGAAAGAAGCTGTGTGGACTGGGGCCTGGGCAGAGGCGGCTCTGGGGCAGGAAAGGGTGGCCCCAGCCTCACTCAGCAGGCGCAGGAGAGTCTCCAGCTGTTGAGGGTTCATAGTGTGGCCCCAGGAAGGGCTGGAGGTGGCCTGGCACAACGGCCGGTCACATGTGTGCGCCTGGATCCGACCCCTGCCAGCCAGGCTGTGGGCAGACAGAGGGGCTGCACCAGGGAGGGTCCTGTCTTCCTGAGGCAGGGAGCTCGGCTTCCGGAAGGTTCTATGCAGACTCGCAGCCTGGTGGACCCAGAGGGCTTCCACCTCCCTTTGCAGCAGCCTCCCTCATGCAACAATCGCAGCCACAATACCTGGCATCAGCTGGGCTCTGAGCTCTCCCCACATTTGCTCGTCCCTTTACAGCCTGTGGGAAGGGGCTTTTGCAATCCTGCTTCCAGAGGCTTGGAGAGTAAGATCTCCCGAGTTCCTCAGCTGGTAAATAGTACAGCCTAGATGTTCCAAACAGGGCCACCCTGGGTACTGACTCATTTCCTGTCACCCTCCCCTTAAGGATGACTTCTGGAAAGGCCAGGGTGGTCTGGGTCTTCTGTCTTCCCAAATCTGCATGTAAAGGAGCCACGAACGCACTTGAACTCTCCATACATTCATTCACGCATGTGTATATTCATGAATTCAGTGTGCGCTGAGCTCCTCCTGTGGTGCCAGGACCTGGGCTGGGTGAGTCTATGGACTTGCTGACCCACACCGGGCAATCGGGAGGCTCGGGCCTCTGACCCAGGGCAAAGAGATTCAAGGAAGGATTGGTCTTCAAGAACCACCATCTAGCCGGGCTTGGTGGCTCAGCCTGTAATCCTGCGCCTTTGGGAGGCTGAGGTGAGTAGATTGCCTGAGCCCGTGGGTTGAAGACCCGCCTGGGCAACTTGGCGAGACCTCTTCTCTACAATAAATCAAAAAACTCAGCTGGGCGTGGTAGTGCGCGCCTGTCGTTCCAGCTACTTTGAAGGCTGAGGTAGAAGGATCGCTGGAGCCCAGCAGGTCGAGGCTGCAAGGAGGTGCCTGAGCTGAGGAAGGCTGCTCCCCTCCAAGCTGTAGGGCCTTCCTGCAGAAGTACGCGTTCCAGGCAGGGTTTCCAAGACACCTGCAGAAAGGGCTCCAGTGGAAGGCACAGGGGCCCTCTGGACCAAGTCCCATCCTCCTGCCTGGCCATGTGATCTCAGATGGGGCTGTGAGCTTCCCCAGGCCTTGGTGTCCCTGAAACAATGGCATCTAGCCTCTGTGACTTCTAAGGTCCCATCTGGCCTTGCTAAACTCCACTAACTAAAGCCAGACTTCCAGATTCCCAGGAGTAGCTGTCTGAAACCTGGCCCTTCTCTCTGGTCACTGTGTCTCAACAGTCAGCCTGATGCAGGGTAGGTGGCGAGGAAGGCAGAGTAGAAGGATGAATGGATGGATAAGAGGGTGGAGGGAGGGGTGGAAGAGAGGTTAAATAGGAGGGTGGATGGATGGATGGATAGATGGATGGAGGGATGGGGGATGGGAGATTAGGTGGGAAGGTGGATGGAGGGTGGACGAATGGGTGGATGGATAGGAGGCTGTGCAGGAGATGGGTGGATGAATGGGTGGGTGGGAGGACGGAGGGATGGGAGAATGGATGGACGGATGAGAGGCTAAATAGGAGGTAGGTGGACGGGAGGATGAACGGGAGGATGGATGGATGGGAGATTAGATGGGCAAGTGGATGAAGGGTGGATGGATGGATGGAGAAGAGGCTGTGTAGGAGATGGATGGATGGATGGATGGATGGGAGGACGAATGGATGCACAGGAGGATGGATAGGAGGGTAGGTGGATGGATGGATGGGCAATGGATAGATGGGTGGATAAGAGAATGAATGGAAGGTTGGAGAGGAGGGTGGATAAATGGACGGAGGGCGAGAAGGAGCCCTGGGCCAGTAGCCTCCTCAGTGCCTAGCACAAGTCCGCCTGGCGCCGTGCGGGTGAGGGTGGCTCTCGGTGAGCTGGTCTTTGCCTGCTCCCTGGCTGTCAGCCCTCCTGTCTCCTCTACCCCGGGGCCCATTTGTCCTTCCTCTGACTGTCACTCCACCTCCTCTGCTGCTTCCTGGCTAAGGCCACTCCCTCTGGTCTGAACGCGGCCGCCCCCACATCACCGGACCCCCTGCCTTTCCCTGCCCTCCGGAGCTCCTTGCTCTCCTCACAGGGCCGCCCTCCGCTGAGCCCCACTCACCTCTGGCCCTCACCCCACTTGGCTCCCACCCGGCCCCGGGAGCCCCTGCGCCCGGCGCTGCCTGCCTCCTCGCAGCTGCGACTCACAGGCAGCAGCTGTCCCATCACAGGGACTTGGTGCTCTCCTCTACTCCGTCGCCAACCCCGGAAATGGCGCCCCCACGCTTCACCCACTTCCCTTCAGATCTCCATTCAGCAGCGACGTCCTCAAGGAAGCGCTCCTGACCCCGGAGCACCTCGTCATATGCTCTTGGGGCATCCGGACCTTTATTTCATCGCTTTCCTTACAGCTGCAAGCATGCGCCGTGTGATTGGTAACACCTGTCCCCTAGTGCGCCAGCCTACGTGGCCCCGGGACCGTCGGCCTCCTTCCCCACTGGGCCCCTGCGCCCGGCACGGCGTTCAGCACAACAGTATTTGTTAAATGAATGAAGGAATGAGCAAATAAAGAGACAGAAGGCTGGATGGGCATGGGGGTGGAGGGGACGGACTGGTGGAAGCAGAGTACGGAGCCAGAAGCTGAAGGATGAGGGCCGGGCTTGGTGGCTCATGCCAGTCTTTCCAGCACTTCGGGAGACTGAGGCGGGAAGATTGCTTGAGGCCAGGAGTGTGGTACTAGCCTGAGCAACATAGCAAGGTCCCATCTCTACCAACAAACAAACGAACAAAAATGAGCCGGGTGTAGTGACACACACCTATAGTCCCAGCTAGTTTGAGGCTGACGCAGGAGGATTGTTTGAGCCCATGAGTTGGAGTCTGCAGTGAGCTATGATCGCACCACTGCCCTCTAGCCTGGGCAACAGAGCAAGACCCTGTCGAAAGAAAGAAAGAAAAAGAGAGAGAGGAAAAGGGGAAAGGATGATATGAAGACTGAGGTGGAGGAGGCTTGGTAAGAAGGGGACACTTGAGAAGAGTCAGGAAGGCAGAAGGCATGAGGGTTCCAGGCAGAGGTCACTATATTGCAGCAACCCACACCACCCAGAGAGCCAGCAGACACCTGACACGTCAAAGGACACAGGAGGGAGTGAGGAGAAGCTGGGCGCCGGAGGTCCGAGCTCCTGACCCTGGGCTGGTCCCGAGTGTGAGAGCAGCCGTGTGAGGGCCTGGGGCAGAGCAAGGTGTGTTGGTTTTCTCCCCTGAGTGAAACGTAAGCCCAGTGAGGCCCAGTTCTGGTCTGCCTGTTCACAGCTGTGTCCTTGGCACCCAGTGCCGCTCAGCGTGGCGACTGTGGATCCAGGGGGCGACTGACCCTGCAACGTCGTTGGGGGCACATCTGTCACACTCACTCCCGTTTCCCACCCAGCAGCCCCAGGGCTGCTTTCAAAGCAGGTCACATCCTTTCCCTGCTTACAGCCCTCTCAGTTTTGGGACCACTCAGAGTAAGCGCCGAAGGCCGTGAGCAGGCTCACAAGACCATGGCCGCCCACGGCTGATCACGGCCAGCCTCAGTCTCAGCACGGGTGGCCTCGGGCCGACAAGCTTCTGTGGGGCAGGCTGTCCCCTGGCAGAGGCCGTTTAACAGCATCCTGGGCTTCTACCCTGGATGCCAGCAGCTCGCCTCCCCATCTCCTCCCAATCCCCGACATGATACCAAGGTTCTCCAGATATGGCCAAAGCCTTCCTGGGAGAGAAGAGATGGAAGCCTCCAGGACCCCTCCTGAAATTCGCACCCCAGCCCTACCTACCCGAGCTCTGGCCAGCATCTGACCTTTCTTGGGTTTGCTGGTGTGTTTAGCTGGTCTGACTCCCAGCTCAGAATGGGCACCGTGAGGGTCAGCCCTGGACTGGATCTCCTTGTCCGGCTCAGGGTATTCTCTCTCTCTCTCTCTCTCTCTCTCTCTCTCTCTCTGTGTGTGTGTGTGTGTGTGTGTGTGTGTGTGTGTGTGTGTGTGTGTATCTGTCTCTCTCTCTCTCTCTCTTTTTGAGTTGGAGTCTCACTCTGCTGCCCAGGCTGGAGTGCAGTGGCACGATCATGGCCACCAAAGCCTTGACTTGCTGGGCCCAGGTGATCCTTCCACCTCAGCCTTCCAAGTAGCTGGAACTACAGGCGTGCACCACCATACCTGACTAAACTTTTTATTTATTGTAGAGACGAGGTCTCGCCATGCTGTCAAGGCTGGGCTCGAACCCACAGGCTCAGGCAATCCTCTTGCCTCCACCTCCCAAAGTGCTGTGATTACAGGCATGAACCACCATGCCCGGTTTCTCTCTCTGTCTGTCTCTGTCTCTCTTTCTCTCTGTCTCCCTCTCTCTCTCTTTCTGTCTCCCTCTGTCTCTCTCTTCCTGTCTCCCTCTGTCTCTCTCTTCCTGTCTCCCTCTGTCTCTGTCTCTCTCTTTCTCTGTCTCTCTCTCTCTCTCTCTGCTAAGTGGATGCTTCTTTCTCCCTGAATTCAGATCCTCACTCCCTGTTTTATGAATGAGGAAAAAAACTGGATCAGAGAGGTTTGGTGACAGCCCAAGGTCACTCAGTGAAGTCGATGACAGAAAGACTGACACCTAGCACCACTGCCTCTAAAATCTGTCTGACAGGCCTCAGCCCAGGACAGCATGGGTACTAGGAAACGGGCATTCCACTGGGGCTCGAACCCAGGACCAGCTGGCTACGAAGCAGATCTGAGGTCCCCCAACCAGGCATCAGTACTGGGGGACTGCCGGGGCTGCAAGCCAGCATCTTCCGATGATTAATTTGTCCTCATCGACAAGGTTCTATTGAGTCCCTGAAAAGCCCCAGGCTGGGCATTTTGGAAAACATGGCAGCAGTGTGTCCCTGGGAAAAGTCCTTCCATATCAGGCCAGAGAGCAGACCCTCCTTCAAGATAAAAGTTTGTTGAGTTTACCCAGTAAACATTCTGGTGGGGTGGGGTGCCCAGGAGAAGGGGGTGCAATTTCCTGAAGAGGAGAATGAGCTTTTCATAAATTACCAGGAGGAGAGGCATGCATGTTGGAATAAACTCTGTTGAGAAATACAGCAGGGCTGCTGGAGAGTTAATAATTCAGAGTTGTGGCCCAGCACACCTCAGGAGTCAAAAAAATATTTCCTTGGGATTGTTGTTTAAAAATCCTGTTAATGGTCAGGAACCTTCTTACATTCAACGGCCATTAGCGGGTCACTGGGTGGGGCTCCCGGGGGAGGTGAAGGCCACGACACACACCCCTTGTGGTGTGTGGGACTGCCCGGCCCCCTGGGAGCGCACAGGGATACCCGGCTCATCTCCTTGTGGTCCCCAGGGTAGGATGAGGACTAGAGGGCCATGGAGTGCAAGAGTCCAGCCCCAACCCCACGACTGGGAGATGAAGGATGGGCCTGGGCGAGAGCCAGGTGGGTTGGCTGAACTGTGGGGGCTCCATCTGACTTCTGGCAAGGGAGTCCTCTTCCCTCTCTTCTGTCTCCTCTCCTGCAAAATGGGCATCCACTTACTCACTCAAGCAACACGCTTTACGGAACACCGTTTCGCTCCAGGTGTCGGAAGCAGCATGACCAGAACAGGCTCCGCGCTCATCTCCTGGAAGAGTCGGATGACAGACAAGCACATCCCATCGCAAAGGCCATCAGTACCAGCTGCGAGAAGAAGGGCGACTGGAGGGGCAGGGTGGGTGGGGGACATTCGAGTCAGGGTGGCTGGGAAGAGCCTCCCCAGGCCAATGACAACTGAGGAGAAACGTGAAAAAAGAAGGGGAACGGAGAGGTTTTCTGGAGGAGCAGGGCAGAGAGAACAGCAAGTGCAAAGGCCTGGGTGGGGACTTTGCCTGCAGCAGGGGGCAGGGAGAGAGGCCAGTGTGGCTGGAGCCAAGGGAGCCCGCAGAAGAGAGGTGGGGGTGGGTCAGGGAAGCTAGCAGTGGCCGGATCATAGGAGGCCCCGTAGGATTGTGGACTCTGTTCTGAGCATGGTGAGGAGTCACCAGAGGGCTGAGCTGCAGGGAGGGGCTGGCTGTGCTGTAAGTTTTAACAAGACCTCTGAAAATTCTCCAGATCCGACTGCTGGGCGAAAGGATGCACAGACAGAAGCGCATGCACCTATGCTTCTGTCTGCCTAAAGAAAAGGAGACAGTACCCATGGGCTTGGGGTGCATGAAATTATCTCAGACGTGATGGGTGGAAATCAGAGGAAGTTATTTGCCACTGAGGGGTTCTGGCCGGCTGGGCTGGGAGTGGGGGTGGGATTGTGGCTTCTCTCCACATTTTTTCTTACCCCTTTTAAATTTTGAGCCATGCAAGTTTGTGATCTAGTTAAAATAAATAAATACTTTTTGGAGACAAAAGAAAAAATGAAGAAGGAAGGCCCCTCCGGCTGCTGTGCAGATAATGGATTATCGATGCCTTGGGTGGACCAGGCATGGGGAGGAGGCTGGGGTGACTTTACGGAGGAGGGCTGCAGGGCTCAGAGAGGGAGAGTGTCGGGACTCAGACTGCACAGCCAAGAAACAGAGGATGGGCTTGAAAGGGAAACAGGCCTGACAGTCCCTACTGCCTCCCTTCCGTTCTCTGCCCAGTGTCCTTGGACCGTCTGCCCAGCAATGTCCTCCCTAAGGCTTGTAAGAGACGTTTGGGTCTCTGAGCCCCATACCGACTGTGAGATCTTGACCGCTGTAGCTGCTCATGTGTTTGCTGAGTGATCAATTTGTTCATTTGATCACTCATTCATTCATTCAGCAAAAGTTTCGGGTGCCTCCTCTGTGCCAGGCACTGTGCTGGGCGCTGGGATTCAGCCTTGAACAAGAGAAAGCCCCACCGTCATGGAGCTCACTCTCTCAGGGACAGGGTGTGGGAGGTAGATAATCCGGGTGATTACAGTGTGGGTGCTAGGAAGAAAAACAGCAGACCGGAAGGAGAGCAAGCCGAGGGGAGGCACTTGCAGAGGGCAGGGGCCTCCTTGGAAAGGGCTGGAGTATAGAGCGTGCCCTATGGGTTCCTGGAGGATGTGGGGGCAGAGGCGTGGGGTGGGATCATGCCTGGTGTCTGAGCCGTAGCAAAGAGAGGCAGCAGAATGACCGAGGGACAAGCAGCCAGGCAGGGCTCACCTCTGCGGAGAGCAGAAGGCCGAAGAGCACTCCAAGCAGGGCTCAGTGGCTCCAGATGAGAGGCTGCACGGGCCCTGTCTGTGAGTTGGGGAAGGCGGTGCCCATGCTGCACAGGCCACCGTCAAGAGACTCCAGGAGAAGAAGACCCCAGAGTGAAGAGGTCAGAAGACTGGCTCGCCTGCGAGGACCCCAGGTGTGCTGGGAAGGACACAGAAGCTCTGCCCTGTCCCAGGCACAGAGCTCGAGCCTGTGTGCTTCTGGAGCCTCAGCTGTCTGCCTGCCATACCACAGAGGGACAAGGTCACGGATGGAGAGGGCCTCTGGAAGGCTGGCGACACGTGGCGCCAGTATCTGCAGCGCACTGGCCACGGTGGAGGCTTACCTGGGCCCCAGAGGCCCACCGGGAGGAAGCCAGGGCCTAGAGGCTGAGGGGGCGGCTGCCACCTCCACCGCCATCCTTGGCAGTCCAGGCTCTGGCTCCGGAGACCT
Source organism: Carlito syrichta (assembly GCF_000164805.1). Classification (NCBI taxonomy): domain Eukaryota; kingdom Metazoa; phylum Chordata; class Mammalia; order Primates; family Tarsiidae; genus Carlito; species Carlito syrichta. Next base: position 26,101 of record NW_007231996.1, read on the forward strand.
GGCTTTGGCCTCCTGCGCTTCCACCATCTGTGCGCTGCGGCTGGCCAGGCGTGCCCTGCTCTGGGGTGCCCATCTGGACGCCAAGCTGACAGCACATCCGGCTCAAGCAGGGCATCCCACAAGCCGTGGTTCAGATGCAGCAATTCTGTTCTGTTTTGGTTGGGTTTGGCCCTGCTCCTCTCCCTGGTGGGCAGGGAGGGGAGGGGGGAAGGAGCTCACACTTCCTGTCTGCTCTGCAGGAGTAGGCGACACTGGTCCTCTAGTTCTGTCTTGCATCAACCCCCACTGACAGGTGAGGAGACTGAGGCTCAGAGCAAATGGCGGCTTGTCCAAGACCCCTCACACATTGAGTAGCAAAGCCGGGAGGTCAATCTAAGACTACTGGACGTCAGACTTCTCCCCGGCCCTGTTCCCACCGCCACCAAGGCCTGGAGGGGCTTGGGCAGGGACAGGGTGGCAAAGCAGGACCTCCACCACAGGTTCTGGTCACAGTTCCTCTGGGGGAGAGGGGTGGGCCGTGGGCAGGCCGTGATGTGAACCTGGCTCCCTCCTCCCTGTGGGTGGCTGTGACCTCGGCTCAGGTGACACAGCACCTGCAGCTCGAGCTGCCACCTGCCTGGCCTGCCAGTTACAATATTCCCAGAGCGCGGGTAGGCAGGGGCCTCAGCTCACTGGCCCAGCCTCAGGAAACACAGAGAGGTCGGAAAGCCTGCTGCTTCTGGCTTCCAGAAGTTTCTCCAATTTCTGCAGCCCCAGCAGTTTCTGGAATAGACCCAGGGCCTCCTGACCCCTGCCTGGACCCCTCATGAAGGCTGGCTCCCACTTGCACGCTCTGGGGTCACTGCCACCAAGAGCGATGCCTTCTGCCCGCAGCTTGACTCAGACACCCACCGTGGCACCACTGGACCTGAGAGTCGCCATCAGCCAGTGTCACTTCATGTCCCACCTACTCTTTAAAAAAATATGCCTGTGGCCGGGTGTGGTGGCTCAGCCTATAATCCCAGCACTTTGGGAGGCCAAGGTGAGAGAATTACCTGAGCCCGGGAGTTCGAGACCAGCCTGGGCAACTTGTTGAGACCTCATGTCTACAATAAGTCACAAAAACTAGCCGGGCGTGGCGGTGTGTGCCTGTAGTTCCAGCTGCTTGGAAGGCTGAGGCGGGAGAAGGTCAAGGCTGCGGTGGCCATGAGCGTGCCACTACACTTTAACCTGGAAAACAAAGAGTGAGACTCCAACTCAAAAAAATAAAAAATAAAATAAAAAATATGCCTGTAACCTCACAGGGGAGAAAATACAGAGTCTTTAACACATCAGTGGAATAATAATTGCTTGGAAGGGAGAGAAGAACACCAACTCCTCGCTGGACCCATCGGATCTGAACTCTGTCCACCATTGACACCACACCCAGCACCTCTCTCCCCTGCTTGGCCTCGCATTTGCCTCTCTGCCTCCCTTAAAGACATCCCTTTCTTCCTCCCCCTGGGACCAGCCCTCATCTGAACTATTGCAGTAGCCTCCAAGCTGGTTTCAGCTACCCTGTCCACTCTCCATGGAGGCCAGAGTCTTCTTTCTGAAACACACCCCTGACCTCCTTTCCTCACTCGAAGTCCTGCCATGGCTCTCTGGAGGCCCCAGAATTGGGGCTTGAACCCTAGCTTGGCTTTCAGGACCCTTCATGGCTCAGCTCAGCCTGTCTCTCCTACCCCTTACCCCTTGAGAGCACGGACTCTGTGGTTGCTGTGTGACCTTGGGCAAGTCACTTTACTTATCTGGACTTCAATTCTCCATCCATGAAAGTATACAAGATCTCTTGCCACACAAGGAACAGAGTTTTGATTGTGTGATTCCAATAAGCGCATGCCTGTGGCACCAGGCTGAGCATCCAGTCAGTGCTCAATAAATGCAACTGTCCTTATTTGTCACCACCCCACGTAACAACTAAAAATACTACTTAGCATACTGTACTGTTTCCGGTCTCTGAGCCTACGTAGATGCTGTGTCTTCCGCCTTGGCAGCCCCAGTGAACTCCTATTGATTCTTCAACTCCCCTCTCTAGCAATGCTTTGATTGACCAGCGTCAACTCTCCTTCCTCAGAAGGCCAGCCTGCCTCCACACTGGCAGGATGGCTGAGCTGGGACTTGTCCACCTAGTTGCTGAGTTTCCACCATGTGACTGTGGGCTCCCAGGGCAGTGGCTAACTAAGCCGGGGGGCAGGGGCTGGGAGACAGGGGACAAGACGTGAGAGAGGACAGAGGGCAGTGAGGGTGAGGGGCTCTCTGGTTGGCCGAGGCACAAGAAAGCTTTCGTTCATTTAGCTGTCTGTCCCTCACCCATTCATCCATCCCCACTGGAAGCCACGTGCTGGCTTTCCACAGCCTCTAGACTCACATCCAAAGCCCGTCCTGCGTGGGTGGCCTGAAGCCCCAGGAAGCCAGCCTCCCAGCCTCAGTCTCCCTGTCCTTCTCTGTGCGCCTCAAGCGAGGCCACCTTTCGAGGCCAACCCCACAAGGAGTCCTCCCTGGCCGCTCTGTAAATGACCAGGGTTCCACTCGGCCTTCGAAGGCCCACTCGGCCACGCCCAGACACCTCTGTGGGACAAGGGACTTACACCACCCCCGGAGGCCACGAACGCCCCGCTTCCGGGCATGACTGGTGCCCACCTGGAGAACCGAAGGAGCCAGAGCCAAAAGGCACCTGGTGAGCATCGAGCCTCCTCCTGTTGCAAAAGCAAGAAAAAGGAGGAATTCCAGCAACAACAACAGCCCGCTTCCCATGGTGGGCGCTGAGCTTTCCATGCTCTGTTCTCTCTGCTCCCTGCAATAGCCCCTCAAGGAGGGATCCCACTCTCATTTTGCAGAAGGAAAGTTGCAGCTGGGCTGCCTGGCCCAGCCCCTGAGGTCACCAACCACTGGCCTGTGCTGCCCAATGACCACAGTGACAGGACTAAGCGGGGCTGAGGCTCCAAGATTTTAGCAATGTGAGGTCAGATAGGTCATAGCCCTCTCTGATCTCGTGTCTCCATCTGAGAAATGGAGATAAACGCAGTTTCTTCATCAGACTGAATGTCCACAGGAGGGTGAGAGGCGGGCAGGGAGGGTGCCACAAGGACAAGATTCTGGGGTCGCCAGAGTCTCCCCCGGGTAGACCCCCACCCAGGGCCAGTCCTGCCAAGGCTGCTCCATGCTCCAAGAGGATCCAGAAGGGCAGGATGAGCAAAGCCCTGGGAGCGCCCAGCAACCACACGTTCCCTTTTGGAGAAGGGAGACCGGCAGGCAGGCGATTAGACCCCAGAGTGCGGGCGAACTGCCAGGTGGGGGCACACATGCCCCGGCTGAGCCCTGGAGCCGAAGGGACCCGGTGCCCAGCCCTCCCGACACCTGCTCCCCCTTGCCTCACGGGCCCCGCCAGTGGGAATGGGGCATCTGCAGAGTCTCCCTCGGGTCGCACCAACCTCCCTGTGCCCCAACAAGGCCCCCTCCCCCGGCCTCTGG
>NW_007231996.1:29751-49412 GCF_000164805.1 Carlito syrichta
CCCGACCTGCCCACAGCGCCCACATCCCCCTCCTGCCACTTGGCCGGCTGGGGCGCCCGGCACCGTTGCTATGGCGGCGGCTCTGGGGAAGCAGCAGCTGGGTAATTATTGCGAACATCCATCCTGCCTCCAGCCCGCCCCGGAGAGCTGGGGAGTGAGCACCGGGCCAGGGCAGCCCCTCCTCACCCACCGGGCGACCACACCCTGGCCTGGCACGGCGCCCACCCAAGGTGTGGAGGGAGGATGCCGCGCAGGCAGCAGCAAGGCAGGAGCCCCCACACGGCTGGCCAGGCAACCCCACTTGCACTCTGTCCCTGCCCGGGCCACCCCCAGGGCTGACCTGCCAGTCCAGAGCTTGTTTTTCTCTAGCTGTTTCACACACGCCACACACAGCCAGCCAGAGAGCCTCCTTTGTTCAAAGAGACTCTTTCCTCTGCCTGTTTTGGGGCGGTGGAAGCAGAAGCAACTGGAGTGGATTCTGGCCCCTCACACAGAGCTGTGCCCTCCAAGAGGAGGGTCCCCTGGGCCCCACTGTGAGCCCTGCCACCTCCCCAGCCCAGAAGCTCGCCCTGGCCCCGGAGTCTAAATATAGCTCCGCCTGGCTGAGCTCAAGGGCTCACACACTCCCAACTGCCTGGGCAGCCTGGGGAGGGCGTTCGTTCAGGCATCCAGCAAGCATGTCAGAGCTGATACAGCCAGCCAGCTGGGTTCAGAGCCCCCACCGTGATACCTCTGCCTTCTGGGGCTCACGGCTGGGACGTGGGAGGAGCTCACTCCTGTGAAGGGACGCAGACCGCGCTCTCCTCCTCAGGCCAGGGGCAGCATGGGAAGGGGGACCTGCGGTAGGAATAATCCAGGTGATGAGGGAGGGGGTGGGCACTGTGCGGACCTGGGACAGTCTTTTGGGGCCAGGTGTGTGGGGCACACCTCAGCGGGACATGGCGGGGGTCAGCAGGCCACAGTGCACGGGGACATTCTTCGCCTCTTCTTGGGTCCCCACCACCTGTGCGGTGCTCAACAGCGACCCTCGTCAGAGAGCAGGAGGACGGCACGCAGTGGGAGAGGTCTGCCCAGATCCTTGATTTCCGAAACTCCTGGTGGCCTGGAGAAGGCACAAGGGAGAGGGAAAGGGTGGGGCACAGGGGCCACGAGCCAGGGAGGATGAGGGAGGAGGAGAGGGTGGGGAGGGCAGGAGCCGTGGGAGAGGGAAGATGAGGAAACGGGAGAGAGTAGGGGCAGGGGCCATGGACCAGGCAAGGATAAGGGAAGAGAGTGTGGGGAGGCAGGGGCCACGGGCGAGGGAGGTTGGGGGACAGGGGCCATGGGCAAGGCGAGGACCCTGGGGCTGGGTGTGAGAGAGAGGTGAAGAAGCCGGGAGTGAAGGGGGGTGCGGGCTGTCTGGGGTCCTCCCCAGGCCTTGGTCATCCACGGATGGGGTCTTGCATGGAGACGCGCGCTAAAACAAAAGGGGAAACGTTTGTCGAAAGAAAACCCAGCCCCTGTGCACTGCAGAGGCCAGGGCCTTGGGAAGATGGCCATCTACTGCCAATGTACGTGGAGGAAGAGCGGCCTGGCCCGCCATGGTCCACCACAGCCTCCTGGGTGGGACCTTGGGACCTCCCACCTACAGCCACAGCGACCATCCTGCCCGGTAGGCCAGGACTTCCCACCAGCAAAGCTCATTCCCACCCAGCATCTCATGCTAGCTTCCAAGAGCTCTGGTGCCAGGCCAGGCAGGGAGGTACAGCCATCTCAGAGGTGGGGAAACTGAGGCTCAGAGAAGGGCGGTGACTCACTCAGGCAGGGAAAGGGGCGGGGTCACTCAAGCACCTACCAAGTAGCAGGAGACCTGCACACATCACCTGGAGCTGCCACCAGACAATGTCAGGAGTAGAACTCGAACTTTTGGCCCATCTCCTGGTCCCGGGGTCCCCTGTCCTCCTGACAGAGGCTAACAGGAGCCCAGGTGGGCCAGGCCTCACTCCCTCTGGCAGCACACTTTCGAGAATATAAGTTGGAAGGGATAGGGCAGAGGGCCTGAGGCAGACAGATATACCCTTCAAAAGTATCCAGTCTGACTGCAACTAGACAGGGAAACTGAGGCTCTGTGCAAGCCCAGGCCCAAGAACCTGCTGCTTTCAGGAGGGCGAGACTGGATGAGTGAGCACCCCTGGTCCCAGAGCTCTCTGGACCCTGCTGTCCACGAAGCATGTGGGGTTTTCAATGGGAGTGGGGGAAAGAGCACTGGGTGCAGATTCGGCAGAGCGTCCTAGGCCAGCTCTGCTGCTAATGTCAACCCCCGGAGACTCACGGGTCACTGGGTTAAAGCATCCCTCCATCCATCTACTCTTCATTTATCCTTCGTCCATCCATCTTTCACTCCTCCATCCTTCATCCGTCGTCCGTCCATCCATCCTTCATCCGTCCATCCATCCCTCGTCATCCATCCACCCATCTATTCTTCATCTAGCCTTCGTCCATCCAGCCTTCCTTCCGCTTATCACCCCTCCTTCCTTCCCTCCCTCCTTCCTTCCCTCCATCTATCCATGCCTCCTGGAGGGCAGAGGTAGTGCTGGGTACGGGGCACTCAGAGCTGGGTCGGCGGTCTTGACCCTCCCCCGTGGGGCTACCAGGCTGGCCAGTTTCCTCACAGCTAGATAGACACCAGATGCCCAACTCCTGTTGGAAGGGTGAGCCCCTGTAGGTGGAAGGCCAGAGCAGACATCCACACATCATCCATCCATCCTTCGTCACCCATCCATCCATGACGGATGGATGATGGGTGGATGGATGGGTGGATGAAGGATGGACAGAAGCTGCTGACGTCATCATCTTGACCGTGGATGGAAATGAGGGTGGAGGTTAGTGGTGAGCCCAACTGGCCTGGAGTTTGCAGTCGCAGTGCAGGCTGGCCTCCAGCTTTGCCCGTTGTGCTGTGACCAAGACCATTCTTTCCTGCCACCAGCACACCAGGTTCACTCCCATCTTGGCTTTTATTCAGTCTGCTCCTCCTACCTGGAAGTCCCTCCCCTTTTCCCCAAATCCCATTGTCTCTCCAGACGCATCCCCACCTTCTCCAGCCTTCATTAACTCAGACTTTCCAACACAGTCTATGCCCCTTTCTAGCACACACCTCACTCCTTGTGTGCCTGGGGCTGGAGCCACACGGGTCTGAGTTTGAATCCTGACTCCCCTCCCGGGGTGTCTATGCTTCCTTGCTTGTGGGTGTGATAACGACAGCACCTGTGATGGGGTGTGTGCAGCGCCTGTGAAGAACGGGTCATTGTTACGACTCTGTTTCCTTCCATCCCCTTGTGCTCCCTGCCTCTCAGGCCTCCCTTCCTTGTCCCATGCAGCCATGTGGCAGCAACCTGGCACACACAGAACTTGGGGCGGGGCCATCACCAAACTGCACCCTTCCTGGAGGAATTTCAGACCATGTGGCATTTAGATGGGAGAGAGATTTGGGAGCTGGAGGAGCGCCTCCCTTTCTCCCTGAAGTCATCCAAGCATGAGGCCACATCTCTCACTCACCAACAGGGCAAGCCAAGGGTGGAGAGTTCTCCTTGACCCAGCCTTAAAAGCCAGCCGTAGCCGGGCGTGGTAGCGTGCGCCTGTTGTTCCGGCTACTTGGAAGGCTGAGGCGGAAGGATCGCCGGAGCCCAGGAAGTTGAGGCTGCAGTGGCCGAGAGCATGTCACTGCACTCCAGTCTGGGCGACAGAGTGACCCCAACTCAAAAAAAAAAAAAAAAAACAGCAGGGCTCGGTGGCTCAGCCTGTAATCTCACGCCTTTGGGGGGCTGAGATGAGTGGATTGCCTGAGCCCATGGGTTCAAGACGCGCCTGGGCAACTTGGCGAGACCTCATCTCTACAATAAATCAAAAATCAGCCGGGCATGGTAGCGCATGCCTGTAATTCCGGCTACTCAGAAGGCTGAGGCGGAAGGATCGCCGGAGCCCAGCAGAAGAGGCTGCGGTGGCCGGGAGCGGCCACTGCACTCCAGTCTGGGCGACTGAGTGAGACTCCAACTCAAAAAAAAAATACAATAAATAAAAAAATGAGCCAGGCGTGGTAGCGCGCGCCTGTAGTTCCAGCTACTTGGAAGGCTGAGGCAGAAGGATCACCGGAGCCCAGCGGGTCGAGGCTGCGGTGGCCGGCAGCGGCCACTGCACTCCAGTCTGGGTGACAGAGTGAGACTCCAACTAAAAAAAAAACCAGCCATACAGTGACTGAACACAGGGAGGAAGGAGCGCTCAGCTCAGGCTCCCCAGAGGGCAACTGTTAGCACATGTCATGGGATGGTACCCGTCCTTTCTAGGAGTGTCAGGAGTTAGCCTGGAGAAGTTGCTCGAGCACATAGTGAGTCTGCTCAGAGCTGTTTGTGGAAGTAAAACGATGGACACAACGTAGACGTCTGTCCACGAGGACTGAGTGTCTTAACAGTGGGCCAACTCACCCTGGAATACTGCACAGCCCCCAGATTGAAGTCTCCTTTCGCACTAGATTGAGTGGCCACGAGCCACTCACGGAACAAAAACCAGACGGTTGCCCTCTACACGCAAAGCCCACCTGAGCACCACAAACTCACCTGAACACACAGACACGGACAGAGACGGCAAAGGCCTAGGTCCACGCATGATGGGAAATGGCTGGAAAGACACTCACCCACTGACAGCACCGGCTTGAATGAATGGATCTCAGAGGTACAGGGGAATGACTTGGGCTTTATTAACTACATTTTATTAACATTTGAAGTTTCACAATGAGAATATGGGTGTGATGCTAAAAATTAGAAAAAAAAAAAAAAAAAAGCCCAGCCACTTGGCTGGGAGCTTGAGGTCGGGCTGGGCACGGAGCTGATTGGAGCAGGCCTGTGGGGTCAGGCATGGCTGGGAGTCTTGGCTGCCCCTGGAGCCTCTTCCCACATCAGCTGTGGCTCCGTCTCCCCAAGGCCAGAACCAGAGAAACTGGTTTCAGCAGCGGCAGCCCAAGCCATGGGTCCTGTGGTCTGGAGGTATGTGAGGCCCGGACAAGTGCCCCAGGGGGGAGATTCACCTCTGCTCCCTGCGGCAGGCAGGCCCCCAGAACTGGCCAGCGGGCAACCCTGGACATGCAGGCAGGGACATGAGCGCGTGACTCTGGAGCCCCGGCCTTTGGGCGGAAAGTCGCAGAGCTGATGGCTGTCCTCCAGCTAGGGCCAGCATTTGAGACTCACAGACACGACGCTGGAGGAGATGGCTCCCCTGTGCTCTGGCTCCCAGTGATCAGCAAGGTCGTGGTGGGAGCAGAGAGAACCTTCTCAGAGCACCACCTGGGTGTTGGGCCCTGAGCTTGGCAGCGTTCCTGCTCTCTGGAACCTTAGCCTTTTAATTTTGGTCTGGGTATCCTTTTTGACACACACAAACTTGGGGGTGGGGGGGGTGGTCGGCCAGACACGGAGAACAAGTTACAATAATTCAAACAAGGCAAAAGGTATGATGAAAAGCCGGTCTTTCCTACCTTTTCTCCCCAGCCACTGGTGTCTTCCTGGAGAATCTGTATGCACCGGAGCACGAGTATGTGTTCCTGCCTCTCCTTTGGCCCACGGGAGCACGCCACACGCCATTCTAAGAAAGGCCTTGTCACGAGAGAGATGCATTTCAGAGCTCCGTCCACAGCAGGGCATGGGAGTGGGCTGGGCTCCTTTTTTTTTTTTTTTTGAGTTGGATTTCCCTTGGTCATCCAGGCTGGAGTACAGTGGCATGGTCATAGCTCACCACACTCACTGAAGCCTCTACCTCCTGGGCTCAGGCAATCCTTCTGCCTCAGCCTCCCCAGGACCTGGAACTACGGGTGTGTGCTACCATGCCCAGGTGATTTTTTTGTTTTTTGTAGAGACGAGATCTCGCTATGTTGCCTAAGCTGGTCTTGAACACCTGGACTCAAGCAGTCCTCCTGGCTTGGCCTCCCAAAGTGCTGAAATTACAGGCATGAGCCACTGCACCCAGCCATATGGCTTGTTGTTTTTCATGCCTGGAGTCCCGTGGCATGCAAAGGCCTTCAGTATTCATGCAACCCAATCTAGAAACCTGTGGCTTTCTGCCTTTCCTATGTGCTCACCTCTGTTCTACACAACCGCCCTGGGAGGCGAGTGGTTTTCGTGTGACAGATGAGGGAACTAGGGCGAGCAGCCATCCTGGATTGCCTGGAGTTGTTCTGGGAAAACCCTCAGTCCTGGCAAACCAGGATGGTTGGTGACACTCAAGGAAACCGAGGGGCGACGGCATTCTCCAAGGCCTTGTGGTCGGTCAGTGCAGGCCTGGGATCATTATACAGCCCCCCAGAGGGTGGTGATACCAGGGAGGACAATGGTCATGGGGTAAGGGGTCCTCACTGAGCACTCATGGCAGCCCCGGGAGGTCAACAACAGGCCACCACGGATGAAACCTGCGATCAGCAAGCCCGGCTCCGACCTCCGCGGCCAGACTTGCTGGCCGTGGGACATAGTATCAGATCCCTCTCAGCCTCCTGTTCTGACCCACAGCAAACATTCACCAAATGTCTGTTGGGTGAAGAAAATGAATGAACGAATGAATGAGCAAGTGAGCGAACGAGGTATTACTAGCCTCGTTTTACAGGTGGAAAACTGAGGCACGGAGAAGCTAAGCCCCTGCCTCAGGGCCACACAGCCCATAAGCAGCCGGAGCATGATCTGGAGCCATGACACAGTTCCCCTTTCTGGAATGTCCTCGTCTGTGTTACCCACTGGTGCCCCGGCCTCTGACCCCTCGGGCCAACGCCCCCGGCCCCCTCCCTTGTGCAGTGCGCCAGCTGGCCCCAGACCCCTCGCCTCCTTCCACGGAGGCCTTCCCTTCCCTGCCTCCCCATGCCTGGCTTGGGCCCTGAGACCCTCCCCGGTCCCCACGGAGGGCGCCGGTCCGGAGCCTGGTGTCCGCTCCAGCATCCCCCATGGACTTTGCTTCATTCGTCCACTTCTTGTTCCTTTGCTCAGCAAACATTTGCCGAAACCGAAATGAGCCGGCTCTACTCCCCCCACCCCCCGGAAATTCAAAGCATCCAGCCTGGGTCTTGTCCTGAGGGGACGGAAAATACAACATTTGTTACCCCGAGAGATAGCAGTTCTGAAGGAGACACAAGCACAGGCTTGCTGGGGGGTTGAGCCTGGGGCTCCGGGAAGGCTTCCTGGGGAAGGTGGTGCTGGGGACTGGACGGGGAAGAATTAGCAAGGCGGGGCTGGGGGAGAGAAGAGAGTTGAGGCGGGAGGCTGTCCGTCCTGGGCGAAGGAGTGGGAGATAGCATGAGGTTCAGGAAGGGTAAATTGTTCCTTAAAGCCAGGTCCAGGCTGTCCCTGGGAGGGGTTATGTGGCCCTGGGAAGCCCAACCCCCTCCCTGGCTACCCAGTCAGTGCTGGACCGAGCAGGGTTTACAAGAATCTCATGGCTAGGAATTTATTGGGAATAATAATAATAATAATCAGCAATACAGCATGGAGTTACACACGATGGAGGGTGTTTATCGCGGCAGACAGGTGGAAGCATTCTCCAAGAAGCGGCCAATTGACCAAGGGGTCATCCAATGGACTTAGAAGTCGGGCTTTCAGAGACAATTCGAGGGTGCCAGAAAACGTGTCCATGAGATTTTAAGCAAAAAGCGGCAAGATGCAAACTATTTGATTATCCACAGTTAGGATGTACACACACACACACACACACACACACACACACACACACACACACACACGCATGAGCGATATTAGGGAGAAATGTGAAATGCCTTGCAGTGGTTATCTCTGGTGATGCGCCAACCTAGGGGTTGCATTTCCTTTTTAAAAATAATTTCCTGTGTTCTCTGATTTTGCAACAGCAGGCCACTCTTGCTTTCTTATTTTCAGAGACAGACAGATTCTAGGAGCCAAGCTCCCTGAGCCACGAAGTCCCTTCCCAGCCTCCTCCGGAGCCACACCTCCCAGCCCCCAAAGCCCTCAGGGCACCACCCAGAAGACTTGCAGCCCTGACATCCAGCATAGGGCTCTTCCTGCCTGCACACCCTTCCCTGTCTCCACCTGGCACTATTCCCCCAGCCTCCCAGACCAGCTGCGGGGTCCTTCAGCTGTGGACAGCACCCCCACGGAGCACCCTTGCCGCTGAACACACCCAGATCCCTGCCTGGCCGGGGGCTACTTGGGGGATGCTGCCTTGCCTCCTTCTTCCCCCAGGGGCTTCAGGAGGGGCCCAGATTTATTTGCAAGGGTTCCCCACCACCGATATCTTATTTTGAAAATGCCCAAACCCACAGAAAACAGTCCAGCGAATCCCCTTTCCTCGGCCTCTCTGGATTTGCTTTTTCTCTCCCTCGCTCTGTCCCATTGAACCAGTGCAGACATCTGCACACTTGGCCGGGGCTGGGGGTCTGGAGGGTGCTCAGTGCCGGCTGGAACGCACGAAGGAGGACCAAGGACACAGCACCACTCCGCGCTGTCCTCGCCCGCGTACGACCTTGCCCGGCAACGCATCGGTCTTTCTGAAGCGCAGACACAGTGGAGCTGCCCACCTACGTGGAGGCCGGCTGCCAGCAGCCAGCGCAGCCCCTCTGCAGACACCAAGGCCCCTGTCATGCTGGCCTGCCTCATTGCTCACAGAGTCTGGAAGACAGCCTGTCCCCACACCCGCCTGCAGCCCCATGTGGCATGGTGCTTGGGCTTCAGAGCTCCTGCTGCCTGGCTCCCCTCCGTGGTCCTCGCCAGCGCCACATCCGCAGGTAAGTGGAGGACCCGGACCTTTCCTCTGCCCCTTGGCACCAGGGGCAGCCTCTGCTGGGGTGACCCGTGCGTCCTGATCTGCCCAGGACCATCCCAGTTTCAGCCTGGGAAGTCCAGTGTCCTGGAAACCCTCAGTCCCGGGCAAGACAGGATCGGTCATCCTGGCTTCTGTGGACTCTGCAGGGTGGGCAGGACATGCTCATACATCCCCGCCCTGTGAGCCCCCAGGGCCGGGACTGGCTGCTGGCTCCACCTCCCCACCCCCTGCCAAGGCCAGGCCACAGAACAGGCCCAAGGACAGGCCTGCTGACGCCGGCTGACCGCCTGGAGGAAAGAATAAACGAGCAGGCAAGCAGTCGCTTCCCTCTTCTGCATCCGCTCGATGTCGCCTTCTCCGTGAGGCCTGCCCTGACCACCCTGTCTCAAGTGACAGCTCCCCAGGCCCCTCATCCCCCTCCCTGCTTGACATGCCTCCCTGGCATTGATCACCAGCGGACATTCTCCAGATGTCACTTATTCGCTCTCGTCAGGGCAGTCCTTCCCCCTGGAGGGTCAGCTCCACACAGCAGAGGTTTTTATCTGTGTTGCTCACTGAGGTATTTCCAGTGCCTGGAATGGGAGGTGCTTAGTAAGGACTCATCATGAATGAACCCCATATTTTCCTGCAACAGGTGGAACCTTGTGGCCCTCTTCTCACACTTTTGGTCTTGTTTCTTTCTCTTTTTTGAGTCAGGGTCTCACTCTGTCATGCAGGCTGGACCTCCTGGGCCCAGGCAATCCTTCCACCTCAGTATCCCAAGTAGCTGGGACTACAGGCACGCATCGCCATGCCCGGCTAACTTTTTTTTTTTAAGATGAGGTTTCACTATGTTGTCCAGGCTGGTCTCAAACTCCTGGGCTCCAGCAATTCACCCACCTCAGCCTCCCAAAGTACTGGGATTACAGGCATGCATCACCATGCCCAGCCCGGTCTTTTGTTTCATTTGTTCAACAGACATCAATGCCCACTGTGTGTGAGTGTGTGTGTGTGTGTGTGTGTGTGTGTGTGTGTGTGTGTGTGTGTGTCATTTGTTCAACGGACATCAACGCCCACTGTGTGTGTGTGTGTGTGTGTGTGTGTGTGTGTGTGTGTGTGTGTGTGTGTTTGCTCCATCCAATGGCTGGAGGGGAGAGGCCAGGATAAGGCCTCAAAGAGCCACTGTGCCTGACTGTGTGTGAGGCCTTTTAAGTAACTAGGACCACCTCAGCCTCTTAAGTAACTGGGACTACATGAGCACACCACCCTGGCATTTAGAGGGAAGGTCTCTGGGGCAGGCCTGTGCTCTTTGCAATAGCCCCAGGAGACCAGGAGTGTCGTGACTGGCTGACAGATTACTGAACGCTTGCGATGTCCCAAGCTCCGTTCTGAGCATTTCAAGTGTATTTTCTCAGTTAACCCCGAGGTCTGTGGTGCGATTTACAGAGGAGACTGAGGTAGAGTCACTTGCTCAGGAAGCTAGGAAGCTAGGAAGGGGGTGTCAGAGTCAAACTCTAGAGCCTGCTATTAACCCTGGGGCTGGAAGCTCAGTTTGTAGAGGAGAGACGCCCAGAGAGGTGGAGTCACTCACCCAACGTCACAGAGCTGGTCAGAGGCAGGATTGGGACACACACCAGGGTTCAGGACTCCAAAGAGGATTGAGGTCCCACCAGATGGCCACCCTGGAGGGGGAGGACAGAGGCCCAGGACCAGGCAGGAGCTGTGCTCAAGAAGTCCAGAACAGCCACCCAGAACAGGGTCCAGGAAGAACTGGGTCTGGCTGGGGAGACAGGGCAGATCTTTCCACAGAGTGTCTCCCTGTCCTGGTCACTCCTGATAAAAGGACACAGAAGCCGTGGCCCACCAGTCTCCAAGCCTACTCATGGGCTGGCTGCTGTCCACCGGGCCTGGGGAGGGAAAAGCAGAAAGCTGGGTGGGCCGTGGCTCCTTCCCCAGGCCACCCTCCTGGGCCTGTGTCTGACCTGACTGACCCGGTGACCCAACCTCTTTGCACTCAACTAGCACAGACAGGGAGGCAGCTGCTCACGTCACCAGCAGAGAGGGTACTCCAGCCCCACGTCTGGCTCCAGAGCCTGTCCCAACCCCTACGGGGTTGTGGGGCCTGGGCTCACCCTGGCTCCCACGCCTGGGGCTTGTGCGGTCCCTGACAGGGATGCCACCCCGGGAGCTCCACAGCCCAGTGGAGGGTGGGGAGCATGGCGGGCTCACACGAAGACCTCCTTATTCGTTGGGCTGTAGGATCGGTGCCTTCCCTGTTGGCCATCTCTCCCTCCATTCGGGTCTGGAGAGCAGTGACACAGGCCCTCAGCTGGACAGCAAGAATGCCATTCCAAAGCTGTCCCTCCTTGCAGGGCCAAGAAGTGGCAAGAACATGGGCCTTCATCCAGGCAAGCCTGGAAATGAACTCAGCCCCACCCCACAAGTCGCCGCAACTCCCTGAGCCTCAGTTTCCTCATCTGTAATATGCGATCAGTGATAGTCTTTGTGAGAATTAAAGGAGACAGAAAGAGGCCATGCCAGCCCACAGCGGGTGTGCTCAGGGAGAGTGACCTGTCCAATGAGCCCGCAGTCCCTCCTGGGTCTCCCAAGCACTACCCCTGGCCAACTCCCAATATTTTTGTTATTATTATTTTTAAGACAAGGTCTCACTCTGTCTGGAGTGCAGTAGCATCATCGTAGCTCAGCCCTCAACTCCTGAGTTCATGGGATCCTCCCACCTCAATCTCTTAAGTAGCTGGGACTACAGCCGTGTACCACCACACCCAGCTAATTTTTTAATGCTTTGCAGAAACTGGGTCTCGCTGTGTTGCTTGGGCTGGTCTCAAACCTCTGGGTTCAAGTAATCCTCAGGCCTCAGCCTCTCAAGTAGCTGGGACTCACAACCATGCCACCACGCTGGGCTAATACCCGCTCTTTTTAAACTGTGGTATGTTTGAAGCATACAGCAGAGCACAGGACTGGCCTGGTCATAGGCTCCATGCTGGTGCAGACTCCTCCGGTGTTTTCCAGGGAGGACTGGGCCCACTTTCCTCCTCAGGATCTCCTCTGGAGGTGGCTCTGCTGACCCGCTTTATGAGCGGGGTGACTGAGGCCTACCCTTTCCCCAGGCCTGAGCCTGCTTCCCAAGGCCCAGCAGCCAGGGACTGGGGGTAGCAGGACTTGTTCTTATGCAGATATGGTTACTGACACAGAAAGATGTTTACACTATTAAGTGGAGGGGCAGCCCGTAGGCCAACAGAGTATAATTTAGGAGCTTATCATTAAAATGTTAAAGGTAGTTGTCCCCAGGGTATAGTGTTACAGGCCTTATAATTTGTTTTGCTTTTTTCCTGCTTTTCTGTATTTTCTATTTTATTTTATTTTATTTTATTTCTTTTTTTTTTTTGAGTTGGAGTCTCACTCTGTCGTCTAGGCTGGAGCACAGTGGCACGCTCATGGCCACCACAGCCTCAACCTGCTGGACTCAGGCAATCCTTCCATCTCAGTCTTTCAAGTATTTGGAACTACAGGCGCCCACTACCACGCCTGGCTAATTTTAAAAAATTTATCATAGAGACGAGGTCTCACCAAGTTGCCCAGGCTGATCTCAAACCCCTGAGCTCAGGCAATCCTCTCGCCTCCACCTCCCAAAGTGCTAGAATTACAGGCATGAGCCACCACGCCTGGCTTCTAATTTTCTAATAACACTTTATTGAGATATCACTCACATCACATACAATTCACCCACGTAAAATACACAGTTCAATAACACTCTCCCAGAACTGGGCAGCCATCACCACCATCATCAACTTCAGAGCATTTTTTTTTTTTTTTTTTTTTTGAGTTGGAATCTCACTCTGTCGCCCAGACTGGAGTGCAGTGGCCACTCCCGGCCACCGCAGCCTCGACCTGCTGGGCTCCAGCGATCCTTCTGCCTCAGCCTTCCGAGTAGCTGGAACTACAGGCGCACGCTACCACGCCTAGCTAATGTTTTGAATTATTGTAGAGATGAGGTCTCGCCAAGTTGCCCAGGTGGGTCTTGAACCCGCGGGCTCAGGCAACCCACTCACCTCAGCCTCCCAAAGCGCTGGGATTACAGGCTGAGCCACCTTCAGAGCGTTTTCATCATTCCCAAAAGGAAGCCCTACCCATTGTCAGCCACTCCTTGTTCTCCGAAGCTCCCCTCCCAGCCCTGGGTAACCACATCTGTCTCAACAGAACTGTCTGTTCTGGACGTGCCATCCATATGGAACCACAGGCGGCCTTTGTTGATGCAGATCACGTTCCATATCGCACCTACCATGCATCAGTGCTCAGGTGTTCCACCTTTTGGCTATCAGGAGTAACGCTGCTGTGAACATGTGCGTAAGCTTTCATGAGAGTATGTTTTTAATTCTCGGGGGCATATATGAGCAGTGGGGTCGTGGGTCGTGTGGCAATTCTGGGTTTAATTCTCTGAGGATCTGCCAGGCTCTTTTCCAAAGTGGCTGCACCCCTTTTCCCCCAGCAATGTATGAGGGTTGCATTTTCACTCCATCCTTGACAACACTTGTTATTATATGTCTTTTTATTTTTATTTTTTGTCGCCCAGACTGGAAGGCAGTGGTACGATCATGGTTCACCAAAGCCTCGACCTCCTGGGCTCAGGCAATCCTTCTGCCTCAGTCTCCTGAGTAGCTAGAACTACAGGTGTGTGCCACCACGACCAGCTAATTTTAAAAATATTTTTGTAGAGATGAGATCTCACTATGTGGCCTCGGCTGGTCTTCAACTCCTAGGCTCAAGCAAGCCTCCTACCTTGGCCTTCCAAAATGCTGAGATTTCAGGCATGAGCCACTGCACTCAACCTTTTTATTTTTATTTATTATTTTTTTGAGTTGGGGTCTCACTCTATCACCTAGGTTGGAGTGCAGTGGCACAATCACGGCTCATTGCAGCCTTGTCCTCCTGGGCTCAGGAAATTCTTCCACCTCAGCCTCCAAAGTAGCTGGGACTACAGGCATGCACCCCAACACCTGGCTATTTTTTTTTTTTTTGTAGAGACAGGGTCTTGATATGTTACTCAGGTTAGGCTCTAACTGCTGGGCTAAGGCGGTCCTCCCACCTCAGCCTCCTAAATTGGTGGGATGAACGGCATGAGCTACCTGTCTTTTTATTTTCGCCACCCTTGTGAGTGTGAAGCGTTATCTTATTGTGGTTCTGATCTGCATTTCTCTGGTGACCAATGAGACTGAGCAATTTTTTTTATTTTTTTTTTTGAGTTGGAGTCTCACTCTGTCGCCGAGACTGGAGTGCAGTGGCCGCTCCCGGCCACCGCAGCCTCGACCTGCTGGGCTCCAGCGATCCTTCCACTTCAGCCTTCCAAGTAGCCGGAATTACAGGCGCGCGCTACCACGCCCAGCTAATTTTTGATTTATTGTAGAGATGAGGTCTCGCCAAGTTGCCCAGGCGGATCTCGAACCAGCGGGCTCAGGCAATCCACTCACCTCAGCCTCCCAAAGGCGTGGGATTACAGGCTGAGCCACCGAGCCCGGCTGAGACTGAGCACTTTTTATTTGCCGACTGATCATTTATATGTCTTCTCTGGAGAAATGTGTGTCCGGATCCTATCCCCATTTCTAAAATGGGGTTACTTGTGTCTTTATTACTAAGTTGTCGGAGGTAGGCTTTGAAGCCAGGTGTGGCCCCTGCCTTGCCATCAACCAGGAGGCCCCGAAGCACCCCCGGGCCAGTCCCTGCCCCGGGCAGATATGACCAGCATCGTGGCTAGAAAAGAAAGCCCTGCGCCCTGCTAGGCCAGGTCTGCAGTTGGTGCCCAGGATGTGTCGATGGACAGACAGACAAGCAGC
This sequence comes from Carlito syrichta, assembly GCF_000164805.1. Classification (NCBI taxonomy): domain Eukaryota; kingdom Metazoa; phylum Chordata; class Mammalia; order Primates; family Tarsiidae; genus Carlito; species Carlito syrichta. Next base: position 44,376 of record NW_007231996.1, read on the forward strand.
CGTATTTCCAGGAATGGGGAAGCCAACGGGAAGAAAAGACACATGGGCCAAAAGTCCACACCCCAGAAGGAGGAGGCTGAGGCCCAGCACCTGCAGCTGGATGAAGCTCTTGAGCCAGAGGCTGCCATGCCACTGTCCCCCACGGCCTCGGGGGCAGCACGCTATCTGCCTTATTGATGCTGCTGACTACTGGCTTGTCTGAGGCTGAGAGAGGCTGCCAGGGAGATTAGCAGGCAACCGAGACCGTGTCTGTGTGGGAGATGCCATGGCTGGTGGGAAGGCCACTGGCCAGAGGGCAGAGGCCAGGGAGGCTCGGCCCTGCAGCTGTGTCCTGCGCTGCCCCCAGAGACCACCGCTTCATCATCAAGGATGCCTGCGTCTTTTTTTGAGTTGGAGTCCCACTCTGTCGCCCAGCCGGAGGGCAGTGGCACGCTCACAGCCACCCCACTGTCGACCTGCTGGGCTCTGGCGATGCTTCCGCCTCAGCCTTCCCAGTAACTGGAACTGCAGGTGCACGCTGCCACGCCAGGCTATTTATTTATTTATTTATTTATTTACTGTAGAGACAAGGTCTGGCCGGGTTCCCCGGGTGGGTCTCGAACCCACGGGCTCAGGCAATCCGCTCGCCTCGGCCTCCCAAAGTGCTGGGATGACAGGCTGAGCCACCGAGTCTGATCTTTTTTTCCCCTAGAGACAGGGTCTCACACAGTTGCCCAGGCTGGAGTGCAGCGGTGCTGTCATAGTTCATTGCTGCCTCCAACTCCTGGATCCAAACGCTCCCTCCCACCTCAGCCTCCAGAGTAGCTGGGACTGCAGGTGTGATCCATTGTACCTGGCTAGGGCTATTTTTGAATTTTTGTCCAGCTGGGGTCTTGCTACATTGCCCAGGCTGGTCTTTAGTGCCTAACCTCACGTGATCCTCCCACGGGGGCCTCCCAAAGTACTGAGATGACAGGTGTGAGCCGCTGTGCCTGGTCATGCCTGCGTCTTGATACACTCAGTTCTGGATTCCGACCACCTGGGTTCAAATCCCAGCCCTATCATCTCCTCTCTGTGTGACTGTGGGCAAGTTGCCTCCCATCTCTGAATCTCGGTTTCCTCAGAGCCTTGCCTATAGAGTGGAGTCAGCCAGGATGTGGGTGAGACCGTACTGTGGTGTTTTGGTGGGGCCAGGCTGCTGGCAGGGGGCTGGGACAGTGTGCAGGAGGGCTCTCCCACGGGGAATCCCTGTGCTGCCCTCAGATCCTGTTCCCTGAAAAATGGAGCCTCAGACTTCTGGGAATGCCTGAGGCCTGCCGCTGCAGGAAGGTGCCCCCTCGACCAAGCTGCCAGTGTGTGGTTGCCCAGCAGAGGTGACCCGGCCAGCCTGTATGGCAAAGACAGGCCAGGATGGGGCGGGCAGGGGCAGCCCCTCACTGGCAGCCCGGGCAGGCCCCACTCCTCTTGTCCTTAGCTGTGAGGCTTGGGCAAGCACTGGGCCTCTTTGGGCCTCAGTTTGCCCTTTGAAAAAGTAGATGACGGGAGTGTTTCCACTACAGGGTGGTTGTGATGATTCAGTGGGTTGCACAGGGAAAACACCAATTCAGTCTCAGGCTTAAAATAAAGGCTAGCACATCCCCCGAATCCTTGAGCACCTCTGGACTCCAGATTCCCCATACTCCCTGGGTCCTTCTGGCTGGGAACTGAGGGGGAGGGCCCGCTGTCAGACTTCCGGCACTTCCTGAAGGGAGTTCATGGGCCTCCAACTCACGGGATGATAAAAAAGGACACGTGGTCAGGTACGCCGGGTGCTGGTTGGGCACATCTGGGTGCCAGGTCGGGTATGCCTGGGTGCTGTGGTCAGGTATTCCCGGGTGCTGGGTCGCATAAACCTGGGTGCTGTGGTTGGGTACGCCTGGGTGCCATAGAGATCCAGCCACCTCTGAGAAACACACACACACACACACACACACACACACACACACACGCGCGCGCGCGCGCGCGCACACACACACACACACACACACACGAGAGGTTCTGAGGAACAGTATGGAAGGCACCCAGTGAATGTTTATGCTGGTGTTTCTCAAATGGGTGTGACAGTCAACACCCTTTTGGCCCAATATCAATTTACATTCCCCTGGCAAAACACTAATGGTCAAGTTCATTTCTAGCTTGCAGTGTCTGTGAATCACAGAAAAGATGGGAAGATTTTTTACAAGTCATCATTCTCACAGCTGGGCCCAGCAGCTCACACCTGTAATCCCAACACTGGGAGGCTCAGGCAGGAGGATGGCTTGAGCCCAGGAGTTCAAGACCAGCCTATGCAACATAGACCTCATCTCTACAAAACAAACAAATAATGGGGCATGGTGGCTCACACCTGTAATCCCAGCACTTTGGGAGATAGAAGCGAGAGGATTACCTGAGCTCAGGGGTTCAAGACCAGCCTGAGCAACATGGCGAGACCTCATCTCTACAATAAATCAAAAAATCAGCAGGACATGGTGGCTCATGCCTGTAGTTCCAGCTACTTGGAAGACTGAAGTGGAAGAATCACCTGAACCCAGCATAGCGTGGCTGTAGTGGCCATGAGCGTGCCTGAGCGACAGAGTGGGACTCCAACTCAAAACAAACAAGCAAACAAACAAACAACAACAAAAAAAATTAGTCAGGCGGTGTGGCATGTGTCTATAGTCCCAGCTAGTTGGGAGGCTGAGGTATGAGCATTGCCCAAGCCCAGGAGGCTGATGCTGCGGTGAGCTGTGATCATCCCACTGCACTCCAGCCTGGGTGACAGAGTGAGACCCGGACTCAGAAAAAAGAGTAACCATCCTGGCATCTGAGAAGCACCTTCGGTCCTTAAAATACTTCCACATTCACCGCCATGAAGGCATCAGACCCCGTGGGGTGCTCTCACTCCCCATCCAGGGACCAGAGAGGGTCAGAGCAGGAAGGCTGCCTCTGGGCCACCCAGCTGGGGTTGGCCACACCTACTTCCAGTCGGCCCCTCCCTCACCCTGCCGTGTTCCCAACAGCTGCCGCCGGCTCCCACAGACCAGACCCTCACCCAGAAGGTCACCAGGACAGAAGATGGCATCTGTGAGGAGACACCCAGAAAAAGGAGTTACCAAAAGGAAGCCGGGTGGGCCGTGCCAGCCCAGCCTCGGGCAAGAGAGGTGTGTTGGGGGACCAGGAGTCTACTGGCAGCAACAAAGAGGAGGCCCTGTGACCCTGGGCAGTTCACTGGGAAAGTGCCACCTTCAAATAGCCTCAAATCTCTCGGTGAATGTCAGCAAGTCCAGCATTCGGCCACCAGGTCACGTCTCCCGATGGTAGCCTCTAGAACACAGGACAAGTGCCCAAATTCCTCCCTAGGCCCTGTGAGGTCCTTAAAACAAGAATGACCACTGGTCAGTGGAGGAGAGCGGCACTTATTGAGCACCAGCTGTATGTCAAGCATTGTGCAACAGGGTCTGTCTCTATGATATCTCAATTAACTGTGATGATAACCCCATTTCACAGACGGGGAAACTGAGGCTCCCAGCGGTACACAAACACGCCCAGAGATGTGGCAGCGCTGAATTCTAACCCCAAGATTGGTTTTGCCTTCCCAGATTCAGCACTGCCTGTTCCACGGCACCGTCCTGCTGCGGCCTGCCTGACCTGAGGTCACTGGCAAATGCCCCAACGCCCTGTGCCCTGCCTCCCAGGTCCCCGTCCCATTCCTAGCCCAGGTTCTCAGGGTCTGGGACCTGAGGAGAGGGTGAGATGGGGACAAGTGTGGCTTGGCCCCTAAGGGTCTCCCGTCTCATAGTGAAGAAACTGGCACTCGGGCTTGTCCATCCACATCCTGCAGAGTCTGACTGTTCAGGCCCAACAGCTGGTCATCCCTGAGAAGGCAGAAGGCAGGTAGATCGGTTGTTTTCTTTTTCTTTTCTTTTCTTTTTTTTGAGTGGAGGTCTCACTCTGATTGCACTCATCACAGCCTCAACCCGCTGTTCTCGCCTCAGCCTCCCGAGTACTTGGGACTACAGGCACCTGCCACCACGCACAGCTAATTTTCTTTATTTTTGTAGAGACAACATCTCACTGTTGCCTGGGCTGGTCTCCAATCCCTGGGCTCAAGCCATCCTCCTGCCTCAGCTTCCCAAAGTGCTGGGCTGACAGGTGTGAGCCACCGCTCCGGCCTCAACCAGTTTTCCGAATACGGGAAGCCGGCAGCCTGCAGTGACTGCCAATGTGAAGAACCCCCGGGGCTCTCCTGAGCTGGCATCCAGACTGGGCTTCTTATCTCCTCGTTGGGTCCCCGGGGCTTCCTGCCGGCTCCCCCCAACCCAGCGTCCTGCCCCACCACACAGACCTCTGGAAACCCGTCCTCCCCCGACCACCCTGCCCTGGTGGCCGATATTCTCCCCGACTGCGACACAAGCCCTGACTTCTGGTTCGGCACATGGAGGAGCCGAAGTCCTCTCGCTCCCTCCCGTGAGCCCCTCCCCCGCTGTGACGCTCAGAAGGAGGGAGAGCGCCTTGCCCAGGCCAGCCCAGAGAGGCCCCGGCTGTCTCTGTCTTCCAGCCACCCGCCCGAGAAGCCGAGAAGCAGGCCTTTCCCTTTTCTCCAGCCCTGGGAGGGAATCCTGCCACAGAGAGGAGCAGTGACTTGTCCGAGCTGGCCGACTCCAAGGGGGGAGTCCTTTCTCCCATCAAGCATCATGGCCAGGGGTGGGGGCCTGGAGTCCTGGCTCTTCAGCTTCCTTGCCGGGCGACCCGGGGTCAGTTACCCAACCTCTCTGTACCCCGTTTCCCCATCTACTCAATGCTGTCAGAAAGTCCCGACTTCAATTCCTGTGAGCTGCATGGTGGGTGAGTCACTTAACGTGTCTGTGTCTCCATTTACTCTAATTTAAAACAGAGCACTTGGCCAGGCGCGTGGCTCACTCCTATGATCCCAGCACTTTGGGAGGCCAAGGTGAAAGAATTGCCTGAGCCCATGGGTTTGAGACCAGCCCTGGCAACTTGGCAAGACCTCATCTCTACAATAAATTTTTAAAAATTAGC
>NW_007231997.1:0-7692 GCF_000164805.1 Carlito syrichta
AAAGTCATCAAAATTGATGAGTTCAAAAACTGTTTTGAGCAGTGGAAAAAGTGTCTCAATAGGTGTATTGCATCAAATGGAGAGTACTTTGAAGGTGACAAGTTTACACATGTAAGAATATACAATTTTATAAAGAAATTCTGGTTTTTTGGGGTCACCAATATATATATGCCAAAGACTATAAGTCATTAAAATATCTGTATAATATCACTATTAAAACATTGTGGCTGAATAATATTCATATCTTCTGTTTCTAGCAATGGGTATTTGTGAATATCTAAGAAGCAAAACTCTCACTCATCACTTTATAAAGAGGCAACTGTATACTATGGTTAATAGAGTGTTAGGTTAAATTCTCTGGAACCAATGAAGTCATGTTCTCCATATTTGTTGTTATTGGTGATTATAACTCAGATGATTCTTTGTACAAATATCTAAATATTCCTATTATTCACTGTTAAAAATAGTTGTATTATCTGATTATTTTGAGCCCAAACTTGGGCAGTTATTCTCTTCTAAGCTTAAAACTTAGTTCAAGTTCATTTTTTTCTTAGCAAGGATGTTAAAATACTTTATACAATACTTTGGATTTGGATGGGGTATAAGAAACAAGATCTTTGAGTTCCTTTAAATTTGACTTCTAGTGCTATTTTGTTTAATAGCAGTACTACTTACTAAAAATACTAAATAGCATTTTTTTCCAATTTTATAAAACAGTATCTGGGCCTACATAAATAATATTTATGTAAATAACAATGTATAATAAATAAAATATGTATATATTTTTAAAACAGGGTCTTGCTGTGTCACTCAGGTTGGAGAGCAATGGTGTGATCGTGGCTCACTGCATCTTCTAACTCCTGTAATCCTCAAGTGATCCTCTCACCTCAGCCTCCCAAGAAGCTGGGACTATGGGCATGAACCACCATGCCTGGCTAATTTTTATTTTATGTAGAGATGGGTTCTTACTCTGTTTCTGAGGCTGGTCTCAAACTCCTGTCCTCAAGCAGCCCTCCCACCTCATCCTTCCAAAGCACTGGGATTACAGACATGGGCCACTGTTCCCGGCCAAAATAATATAAATATTTTTATGTGTAAATATATGTAGTGCTACATTTGTATCCAAACACTAGTATAAATTATATATACACAATACTTTATAATTATTTGCATTTTTATTTTTTGGCTCTGTAACACTATTTTGATACAAACCTATTCTAATATTATGTAAGCTATATTTTAGGGTTACATAGCTCTATGTTATCTTAATGATTTCTTTTGAATTGGCTGCTTACTTTTTTTTTCATATCTGAACAGTGTGTGGGTTTCAACAGACCATGATGAAATCGAAAATGTAGCCAAACAATTTGGTGCACAAGTTCATCGAAGGAGTTCTGAAGTTTCAAAAGACAGCTCTACCTCACTAGATGCCATCATAGAATTTCTTAATTATCACAATGGTATGAGTTTTATTAATAGTTTATTCAAACATTTATGTAATTTTTAACAAATCTTATAATCACGCAAGACTTGTCTTAATATTTGAATTCAAAATCTTAGTGTTACTTGCTTACAAGAAGTTTTATGTCCTTTTTTCTTTTGTCTTCTCAAGAGGTCGACATTGTAGGAAATATTCAAGCTACATCTCCTTGTTTACATCCTACTGACCTTCAAAAAGTTGCAGAAATGATTCGAGAAGAAGGATATGATTCTGTTTTCTCTGTTGTGAGACGCCATCAGTTTCGGTGGAGTGAAATTCAGAAAGGAGGTAATGTGTTATGAGTCTTTATTTTAGCTCATTTTCTGGTGAATCAATTTTCTTAATATGGAAATATTTTTTAGAAGTGAGGAGAGTAAAAAGGAAGAAATAAGAGGAAATTTAATTCATAACTTTAATAGCTAATGACATTAATAATTAGTTCAAAATCTTTTTATTGAAGCAAGACAGCTAGACCCAATTCGTTCTTTACTTTACTCTTTATAAAGAGGCATTCTGATCCTCTATTTCTGTTTACCTTTTAAGGCAAACATGCCATTTTTCTAGATTAAATGCTTTTGTGTTTATTCTAGACTTTTTTGATGAACTCCATACAAACAATGGGAATAGAAAGTATCTACCAACGAGTCTTGGAGGACCTCAAAAATGAAATTTTGGACTTGCTTCCCCAAGTTTGTCACTCTTTATATAAGAAGGGCTTAATAGGGTTTAGTAGGAGTCTACTTTCTAGCTAGAGAAGCTAGCAAAATATGTGATAAATAACAAATACTTTTTAAAAAATATACTAACAGATAGGTATATGTAACATTTGGGGAAAGACTGATTTCTTTTAGGTGCCCTGACATTTGTTAAATATAGGAAAGCTGGCCTACTTGTCTTTAACATGGGTAACTTAAAGGAGATAATAAGAAAAATGCAATGAAACTGAAAAAAGTACCAAAAAAGGCAATTAAGATAATCAAGAGGATGAAGATGGTCTGAAAATAGTGATTTTTCCAATCTCAAAATACAAATGTTATCAAGAGCAATAAAATATACCAGTGAATGCATTTACTTGACTTCATTCAATAAACATTTATGGTTTCTTCTATGCTAGGTTCTGTGTTAGCCTGTATGTATAATATTTTGAACTTACTCACCAAATCTCAGAAAAAAGATATAGGAAGTATCTCTTACATCTTAAACAAGCTTTTTTAAGCAAGTCCGGGAAACTCAAAGTTCAACTGAATATTGAACTTTATGTGATATATGATTAAAGTTAGATAAATTAAAAAAACATATAGATTAAATAGATATCTGTAAGTATTTTTAAAGAAAATTAGGAATGTGTGAAGAAATATCTTTAACAATAAGAGTGAATATTAGGAGCTTTATCTCTTCATGTGACGTATTTTCTTGGAACCACTATGAAACATCATGACATTGATGGACAAGGATTCTAAAATATACTAGCACTCGTTATTATTCTATTCTTATATGTTCCTTATTTGTCAAATCATTACTACTAAAAGTCCTAGCAGATGAGTCAGTACTTTTTAAATAATTTCACTTTATTTTCTATAATATGTTTGGGTTTTTTTTGGTCTTACACTAGAACTGCACTATCTAACATGGTAGCCACTAGCTGTTAAAGCTTGAAATGTGGCTAGTCCAAACTGCTGAGATGTCCCTTAAATTTAAGACATATTGAGTTTCTAAGATTTAATGTAAAAGAAGTATGTGCAATATCTCAGTGATAGTTTTTGTATTTATTGCATGTTGAAATGATAATATTTTGGATACATTGGACTAAGTAAAATATACCATTAAAATTAATTTCACTTGTTTCCTTTTACTTTTTTAAGTGTAGCTACTAGAAAGTGTAAAATTACATGTGTGTTTCAAACTGTATGTCTATTGGACAGCACTGCTATAGGGATTATACTTTGCACACTTAGCTTGTTGTTATAGTCTTCCTTGAATTAGTATTTTACTACTTCACAAATAAAGAACCTCACACTAGTATAGTCTTATTTATTCCTTGCCTTTTGTACTATTAGTGAAACAATCTACTATATATATTATATATTATAATCCATAATACATTGTTGTTATGTTTACTTTAAATAATAGTCTTTTAAAATAATTATTTAAAAATAATCACATATCTTCACATGCATAACTATTCTTTCTGTTAATTCTTCATTCCTTACCATTTATATGTGCTTCTGTCTTTTAGTTTTTAACTGTTAGTGACAAATTCTCTCAGCTTTGCCTAAAATATCTGTAATTTGCCTTTATTATTGAAGAATGTTTTTATTGAGTATACAATTTTCATTGGCCTTTTAAAATTTCTTTTCAGCGTTTTAACGTTGCATTTTTAAGATATTATTCTTTTGAAGATGTATCTTTAATATCTTATTATATTTTGCCACTTAATTTTTCTTATAATAAATCGGCCATCAATCTGACTCTTTTTTCTTTGTCTGAAAGACAGTATGTCTTTCTTCCTCAGGCAGCTTTTGAGATTTTCTCTTTATCTTTGGTTTTCCACAGTTTGACTCTGATTTTTATGCTATGGCTCTTTTGTATTTATCCTATTTGAGATTCTCAGAGCCTCCCATGTCTGAATCTGTTATTAGCTTTCAAACATTCTCAGCCATTATCTCTTCACATATTTTTTCTGCCATATTTTCTCTTTTCTCTCATTCTGGGACTATGATTTACATAGATTTTAAGCAATTTTATGGTACCCACATGTCTCTCACATTGATACTGTACTATTCATTTATTTATTTATCTATGCTTAATTTTAAGTAATTTCTACTGATTTTAGTTTATTGATAATTTTTCCTCATATGTTCAGTGCACTATAAATATTATCCAGTGAATTATTTTAGACACTGTTTTTCTATTCTGTAATGTAAATTTGAATTATTTCTTAGGTTTTTCATTTTCTGTTGAAATTTACCATCTTTTCATCCATTTAAAAATATCTTTTCATCTCTACAATAAATCAAAAATTAGCCGGGTGTGGTAGTGCGCGCTTGTAATTCCAGCTACTTGGAAGGCTGAGGCGGAAGGATCGCCGGAGCCCAGCAGGTCGAGGCTGTGGTGGCTGGGAGCGGCCACTGCACTCCAGTCTGGGGGACAGAGTGAGACTCCAACTCAAAAAAAAAAAAAATCTTTTCCTTTAATTTCCTTAACATACTTATAATAGTTATTTGAAAACCCTTGATTGCAATTTTCAACATCTGGTTTCATTTGCAGATGCCTTTTCTCTTGATTGAGTCACATATTTCTGTTCTTCGTGTCTCATATTTTGTCATATGCCCAACATAGAGACTGGAATACATATTTTCCCCCAGAGCAGGCACACCGTTTCTTCTATAAGCAGACAGGATAAGGGTCTAATCACTTTGCTCCCATTAGGTGTTGGACTGAGTTGAAACTCTAATTTCAATTCACCTCTTAGTACAGATGTTTTACCAGGAGATATATCTTGTATGTGTTACTGACATCTACTCCCCTCCCCCATCCTTGCTGACAGTACTTGGGATCTAAGCACTACAATACTGTAATGCTTTCTCCCTGCCTTCGAGGACATTCCAAGCATCCTGTGCCACTGCACCCTCAGCAAAAGATCTGTAGGAGGAAACATTAGATGGGAAGAACTAGTTCTATGTTGGAATTTCTGCAGATGACAGTGTATGAAGTCCACAGAGCCATTAAAAGCTCTTCTAGTTTCTTCTAGTTACCCCAGTAGAATCACTCTGATTATACCAAGCTTGATCTTTCTCCTTATACTCAGCAAATATCTCTGAGGAGAAGGCTGTCTCTGATCCTGGGAAAGACTTGTCCCTCTCTTTCCTTTTCTTCAAAGTACAACTCAAACTATCTAGTTTATTGCCTATTTCCACCACTAGACTCACCATGAGAGCAGAGAGCTTAGTTCACTCTGTGTACCTACTACATATAAAGCTGTTCAATATATATATTTGCTGCAGTTTTTTTTCTTCTCTAGGTTATTTCAAACACTGGGGTGGAGTTGAACAGAAGATGGTTTAGTTAGGGAAGTAAGTAGAGGTTATTCCTAGGAGCCTATACACACAGAGTGACAGCCAAAAATGAAGAAAGATTCTGGGAGAAACACAAGCTGTTAAACACACACACACACACACACACACACACACACACACACACACACACGCATACGCATGTGTACCCAAACACATCCATGCATCCACTTTTGGTGGAAAGGCAAAAGAATCTCTGTATACCAATACCCAAGTCTTCATTTATTACATTATGATCTAATCATTAATATTGACATTGCTGAGCCTTCATTTGAATTTCATTCATTCAAATTGTCACAATTTCTTATTGTTTAGTATATTTTTAACTACTGGTAAGAATTTATAATACATTTTATAAAAATTTCTAGCAACATAAAATCTTCGGCAATTTAATGGAAAGATATTTAGTTTTCTGCAATAACTTCATGAAAATGATTTCGTTACCACATTAGATAAATAACACACATTGTGTTTCTTTTTTTCTTTTTCTTTTTTTTTTTTTTTGAGTTCGAGTCTCACTCTGTCGCCCCAGACTGGAGTGCAGTGGCCGCTCCCGGCTACCACAGCCTCAACCTGCTGGGCTCCGGCGATCCTTCCGCCTCAGCCTTCCGAGTAGCCGGAATTACAGGCATGCGCTACCACGCCCAGCTGATTTTTTGATTTATTGTAGAGATGAGGTCTCGCTGCCCAGGCAGGTCTCGAAGCCGTGGGCTCACCAATCCACTCACCTCAGCCTCCCAAAGGCACGGGATTACAGGCTGAGCCACCGAGCCCGGCCACATTGTGTTTCTATAGACACAAATAATGAGAAAAGATTCAGGGACTCAATACTGAATATGGGTACTTTATGACAAGTTCAAATCTTTTGAAGCTACTTTAAGGTCACCTTGATTTTCTCCCAAAGCGTGTTTGTATAAATACCTTAAAGCTTTAATTGTTCTACATTTCTTTATAAAATACCTTTTTCTATTATTAACTATTGGAAAAAAATAATTATCAGAACTATTAGAAATTTTATTCCTTTAAAAGAGATCCTTTCAGTTATTTAAATACAGCAATATTTTACGTTCTGAGTTTATTTTTGTTCTTTTTATTTATTTATTTATTTACTTATTTACTTATTTATTTTGAGTTGGAGTCTCACTCCGTTGCCCAGACTAGAGGGCAACAGCCACTCTCGGCCACCGCAGCCTCAACTTGCTGGCCTCCGGCGATTCTTCTGCCTCAGCCTTCCAAATAGCCGGAACTACAGGCACGCACTACCACACTGGGCTGATTTTTTTATTTATTGTAGAGATGAGCTCTCGCCAAGTTGCCCAGGCGGGTCTCGAACCCGCCAGCTCAGGCAATCCACTTCTTTTTAAAGTTACTAAATGAACACTTTCTGTATTCAAAGCAGTGTAGACTTACTGTAACTTTTTGCTTTCAGTTCGTGAAGTGACTGAGCCTCTGAATTTGAATCCAGCTAAACGGCCTCGCCGACAAGACTGGGATGGAGAATTATATGAAAATGGCTCGTTTTATTTTGCTAAAAGGCATTTGATAGAGATGGGTTACTTGCAGGTTTGTACTTTAATTGCAAAATCCTTTTAAACCTTTTTTATGTATACTTTGCATTTAAGGGAAGAGATACAGCACAAAATGTAAAGGAAAGTATCAACTTTTAGAGGGAAGGCAATAGCTGACAAAATTTATCATCTGAGGCATTTATCCTTCAGGCTTACCACAACTTTGGAATATATTCAGTAAATATACAAGGAATTTTGCTACAACAATAAAAAATGAATCAAGTACTGAATGTCTACACATACCCTGGTATTCCTAATATTCCATTCAAAACTGTAATTCATGTTTGTGTTACAGTTAGGTTGTGGCTTTGTGGTTCAATAACTTCTACTGCTTTAAAAAGAGAAAGAGAAAAACAACAGCAACAATAGAGGTGAAAGAGTACCAACTTGGCCATCAGCAAAGTCAGATTCTAGTTATATCTCTATGTAACCTTGATTATATAATTTTATCTTTTCTGACTCTTATTGCTCTCATTTTAAAATAAGGAGATTAACTGTCCCATCTTTAAAACCTACATGGTTGCATCATATATTTCTTAATTTTAGTTATTATTTCTTCATCCCTTATTAT
>NW_007231997.1:8064-48932 GCF_000164805.1 Carlito syrichta
GTGGAGAAAAATGATGTTCCTCATTGTAACATGTTTTGTGAAGAGACTAACAATTCTGAAAATGAAATTTTCTAGTAATTTATCTGGTCATTTGAATAATTACTCTCCAGAAAGTCCCTTGAAGTCAGAATACTGGAGAATGGGTATCATTTCTAGTTTTTTCAGTGTTAAAATAGAAATTCATTTTTTAAAAATAGGGAACTTGAAATGTATAGCTAGAATTTGAAAAATGTTAAGACTGTTTTTTGTGTATGAACCTTCTCCTCTTTAAAAAATTGTTCTTTTTACATAACTGATTTTACTGGGTAATTCATTTTTCTCAATAATGTAAAATGAATTCATTGTTCTGTATTATAATAAGTTTTGATATATGCGAGTAAATGATAAAAACAGTACTCATAACATTTGTACTGTTTTTAGGGTGGAAAAATGGCATACTATGAAATGCGAGCTGAGCATAGTGTGGATATAGATGTGGATATTGACTGGCCTATTGCAGAACAAAGAGTATTAAGGTAAAAAAAAAAAAAAGAAGAAGGCGACTTGTATAGCCTTTGCACTAGAGTCAACATTATTTTTAGTAGATGTGTTTAATTGTACTTCTAGATACTGATTTCTGATACTCCAAACATCTTAGGATTTTTGTAATTAGTTTCCCTAGGTGGGGAAGAGATATGTAAAACAGGCTTTTACATGGTTTATTCAATGAACTGAGAAACATATAATCTGGATAGTAAGTTGAAGTGTATATGTGAAGTAAATTTGAAGAGTAATGCTTGAATAATTAAATGGATGATTTATTTAAATCACTGGTTTTAGCTAGAAGAGAAGTGATGAGTATTGTACTTGTACTCAAAGGTGTATTTTGGTTTCTTTTAGATATGGCTATTTTGGCAAAGAGAAGCTTAAGGAGATAAAACTTTTGATTTGCAATATTGATGGATGTCTCACCAATGGCCACATTTATGTATCAGGAGACCAAAAAGAAATAATATCTTATGATGTAAAAGATGCTATTGGGATAAGCTTATTAAAGAAAAGTGGTATTGAGGTATGTGTTCCCTGAATATAGTAATATTTTACAAGATTTTGATTCAGGGCAAAAGAAAATGGAAGGAATTAAGATATTTAAATTTTTAGCATTAACTACTAGAATAGCTGAAATATGGTCTTCAAATGCCTAGAAAATTATACTAATTACTATCAGAGTAGTAAAATTAGGAATTTGTCAATCAGAAAATATTTCCTGTTTATTTCATAAGTATAATCATATACTTTTTAAATGGGAGCTACCCAATATTTTCCATAGGATCTTGTGACAAGAAAGATTTCCTAGACAATAGGTGTCGGCATTTAGAAAGAGGCAAATATTGGCCAGGTATAGTGACTCATGCCTGTAATCCCAGCGCTTTGGGAGGCCAAAGCAGAACGATTGCCTTAGCCAAAAATTCAGGACCAGTCTGTGCAACATAGTGAGACCTCATCTCTACAAAAAGTTTAAAAAATTAGCTGGGTGTGGTGGTGTATGCCTATAGTCCTAGCTAAACAGGAGAATGAGACAAGAGGATGGTTTGAGCCCAGGATTTCAAGGCTGCAGTGAGCTAAGATTGTACAGCTGCACTCTAGCCTGGGCTAGCCTGGACAGAGACCTCATCTCTAAATACTACAAAAAGAAAGAAAAATGGAAATATCTTGTGGATTTTTAAAATGTAGGTTATTCTTATTAATGAATTTTAATTCAAAATGACTTAATGTTTAAGTGTATTTTTTAAGATGAAAGCTAAGATAATTATAATTCACTAGAAATCTTAAATATGTTTTACTAAGCAGCACAAGAGAGAGGTTATAGACTTTTTTTCTGGATAAATTGAATTATAGGAGAATTTTAGATTAGTATCAGACAATGTATGTTGTATTTTTTTTTTACCTGTATATGAATCCTTTCTATAATAGAAAACAATGTGTCTCACTTTTATTGGACTATTAGAAATAAAACAAACTGCTTAACAAAGTATCAGCATTTTAATGACAGTTGATTTTACCTACTTGGACCTTCAGGAGGTCAAAGAACTACTCATTTGTGACTTAGATTATCTGCAAGGCTTTATTTTATTATGAAAAATTTGTTTCCTTCACTTTCTATTTTTTTCCCTTCTTTTCCCCTCTCCCCATTCAAGGTGAGGCTGATCTCAGAAAGGGCCTGTTCAAAGCAGACACTTTCTTCTTTAAAACTGGATTGCAAAATGGAAATCAATGTATCAGAGAAGCTAGCAGTTGTAGATGAATGGAGAAAAGAGATGGGCCTTTGCTGGAAAGAAGTGGCATATCTTGGTTGGTATCTTTTTGTTCAGCCAAAGTAAAATGGACTAGGATTTATTTAACTTTTTTTTAAGAAATGGATAAATATGAAAGAAAATCCTCCAAAGTAGCATGATTTGTATGTCTTACAATGCTGATCAACATATTAAATTAGGACAAGCTTTCTGGAGGTGACTTTGGTAATATGTATCAAATATATTCTATTAGGATGATTTACTAGCATAAGCTATAGAGTTGAATCACACCACTGACCAGCCAGTTTTGATATGGTTAACCTAGTTTTCTCATCTATAACTGGAGACAACAAGAGTACCTACCTATTGTCATATAGAGCTCTTATAGGGATTAGTAAATCTGGGTAAAGCACTTAGCAGAGTTTCTAATATATAGGAATCACACTCGAAATATTTTTGTTGTTATTAAGATGTACATACTTTTTATCTCCAGTAAAGAAATTGGACAAATTTGCCAACAGTGGAAGAAAAAGAATCCACCTAAATATCCTGCAAGAAATAGAATATTCCCAAAATGGAATACTAGCAACCATTAAAAACAATGCTGTAATCTGTACTTATTGACATGGTCAGATGTAACAAGTTTTTCACTTTGATATTAAGCAGATGTATTTATCAGGTGCTTACAGTATGCAGTCATGGACTGGTTGCTGGAACTATAAGCTTATTGCTTACAGAGCTTATGTTGCTATTTTAAATATTAACAATGACAAGCTATTAAGATATATAATAACTATAAATCATGTATGAAAAAAATATATAAGAGATATGTGAACCTCAAAATATTTTAGACATATATGATCTGAGAACTTCAGAAATAGCCCTTGAACCACACATGAAGATTTAATTGAGGTAAAAACTAGAGAGTGTTTGTTAAAGAATCGTCCAGTTTTTGTAAGAAGAAAAAAACTTTAATGCAACATATAACAAATTTCAGCTATACTACATATAGTATATTTGTAGTAATATATATTCTTCTTCCTTTTCTTGTTTTTTGAGTTAGAATCTCACTCTGTCACCCAGGCTGGAGTGCAGTGGCACTCTTATGGCCACTGCAGCCTCAACCTGCTGGACTCAGACCATCCTTACACCTCAGTCTTCCAAGTAGTTGGAACTACTGATGCATGCCACCATGCCCAGTTAATTTTTTTCTTTTTTTGGAGAGACAAGTTCTTGCCAAGTTGCCCAGGCTGATCTCGAACCCCTGGGCTCAGGCAATCCTCTCACTTCTACCTCCCAAAGTGCTGAGATTACAGGCATGAGCCACAGTGCCCGGCTTATATATTATTATTCTACAATAATATAATTGGAGCCTTGAGAAAGCTTCTGTATTTATAATATAAACACAAACCAAACTTTATAAGGCCATTAGAAAGAAAAACAAAGGTTATATAAAATGTTCAATATAGTGCCTAGAAATAGTAATAATATTAAGTGTATCATTTATATAGGCAAAACTTGAGACTAATGTGCCAAAATATAGTGATTATCCACAAATAGTGACAATTGGGATGATTTTGATTTTTTTTTTTTTGCCTTTATTTCTTTAAAAAGTTTCTACCAAAAATATGCATTACTTATATGACATCTTTTTAAGTGGGGCACATAAATGTAAAACAATATGTTCCTTAAAAAATAATACTTTAAAAGTAAAATTTACTAAGTAGAGCAGAGCTTAGTTTAAAGACCTGATTATGGAAAAAAATACTTTGATTTTCATTATCTTAGTGAAAATAATTTAAATTTCATACATTTAATAATAAAGAATGTCAGTAGATAAATGTAGAAAAAATTTAAAACACTCTTTTTTAACCACAGTTTTATTAGTAGTATGTGGTCTAAAGTATAGTAATAGTTTTACTCACAATAGTGAATCTAAGGTACTGGGAATTTCTGAAATTCATCCTATTCCAAAAAAGGGAAGGCAGGAGAGAACAGATATAATTACGTTAGTATGATTTAGTGTTCATTTTAATTCTTTAAAAATGGTAATTTTTCAGCAAGTGGCATACAAATAAATGAGAACTATTACAGATTAAAAGAGATTTAAGATATATGTCACCAAAGTGCAACATGTGGACCATATTTGGCACCTGATTCAAATAAGTCAACTATAAAAAGACAATTTTGAGACAGTTGGGGATAGCTGAACACATACCAGGTTGTTAGATGATATTAAGGAATTATGGTTGATTTTGTAAGTTCAATTATATTATGTCACTTAAAATATGTATACATTTATCTATTAGAGATAACTGCTAAAGAGTTTTAAGGTAAAATAGAATGTCTGGGAACTTCTCCTACCCACTCTCCCCCTGCAAAGAAACTAAGCGGCAGAGAACAGAAAAATACATTGCTAAATGCTTTAAAACATTGATCATTATTCAATATGAAATTGGGGTTTTTACATATATTTGACATTTTCCTTAATAAAAAATTTAAATAATTTGTGACTTTTATGTAGAGCTTTTAACAGTTATAATGTTCATGGCAAGCAGAAAGCATATTCCTTTCTCCTCCTCTAGCTAATAAGTCTATTTTTAATTGCTTAGAGGAAACTCTAGACCTCAATTGTACTTTAAAATATTTTTGTTTCATCTAATCTTTAGTATTTGTATGTGCAGTGCCCTTAGGTCTTACTGAAGTTGCCAGAATTACTTATTTGTTGCTATTTGCATTATTTAGCTAGAATATTCTTTGTCTTTTTAAATGTTTGGTCTGTATTTATTTTACTTGATAGGAAATGAAGTGTCTGATGAAGAGTGCTTGAAGAGAGTAGGCCTGAGTGGCGCTCCTGCTGATGCCTGCTCCACTGCCCAGAAGGCTGTTGGATATATTTGCAAATGTAACGGTGGCCGCGGTGCCCTCCGAGAGTTTGCAGAGCACATTTTCCTACTAATGGAAAAGGTTAATAATTCATGCCAAAAATAAAAATTAGTGTAATGTTGAAAAAGAAAAGGTATAGCCTTCTTCAGCCAGTTTGCTTTTATTTTTGATTAAGTAAAATTCCATGTTGTAATGTTACAGAATGTGACTTGGTTTGTGATATATCATATCTTTTAAAAGCAAATCTTCTCAGATTCTCATTCCAGAACCTATGAAATAATTGTGCTCTACTTTTCTCTTTATGCAAGATAGTGATTTAGAGATTGATTATAATCTGTGAGGGGGTTTTTAGTAAATGCAAGTAAGAACATCATCAGAATTGACTTTGTATTGTATCCTGTAAAACTGTGTGTATGTGTGCTTTCAATTATGCTGGGGTTTTATTTATTTGGGGATGGTGGGTCTAATAAGACATGCCCTTCAATGAATAAAATTACATTTCATAAACTTGATAAAAACTGCCTTGTTGCTATAGAAGAAATATACCAAGCATTTCCTTTGTTTCCTTTAAACACTAATCATGCAATCTTAAGGAGAAACAAGCTACCAGATGCCAGGTGTAAAGGACCTAATTCCACATATGTATGCATATGTATACATACAGCATAGCTGTCCCTCTGTCGGAGATTAGTTCCAGGACTGCCCACATATGCCAAGATCCATGTATTCTCCAGTCCCACAGTCAGCCAGGTGGAACCCACATATACAAAAGTTGGTCCTCCATAAACGCAGGGTTTGCATCCCGAAAATACTGTATTTTATCCACATTTGCTGAAAAAAAGTCCACATGTAAGCGAACCCACACAATTCAAACCCATGTTGTTCAAGGGTCAACAGTACATATAAATACAAATGTCCAAACAAAATGATATATTATGAAAGTTATATATTGATTGGGAGAATGTAGAGTAAATAATTTGCAGTCACCTCTGAAATAGTGGTCATTCCATGTACAGGCATACCTTGGAGATACTGCAGGTTGGTTCCAGATCACCACAGTAAAACTAATCATATAAATTTCCCAATGTTTAAAAAGTTATGTTTACACTATGCTATAGTCTATTATGTGTGCAATAACATTATGTTCCAATAAACTATGTATTTTAAAAATACCTTCTTGCTGAAAAATGCTAACAATCATCTTAGCCTCTAGTGAATCATCATCTTTTTGCTGGTAGTGGGTTTGCCTCGATGTTAATGACTGCTGATGGATCAGGATGGTGATTGCTGAAGGCTAGAACGACTGTGGCAATTTCTTAAAATAAGACAAGAATGAAGTTGGCTGCGTCAATTGATTTCATCCTTTCACAAAATATTTGTCTGTAACATGTAATGCTGTTTGATAGCATTTATCCACTGTAGAACTTCTTTCAAAATTGAAGTCAATCCACTCAATCCCAACTGCTGCTTTATCAACTAAGTTTATGTTGTCTTCTAAGTCCTTGGTTGTCATTTTAACAATGTTGACAGCATTTTCGCCAGAAGAAGATTCCATCTCCACTTTTTTTGTTCATCCATAAGAAGTAATTATTTATTCAGGTTTTATGGTATTACAGCAATTCAGTCACATCTCTAGGCTTCACTTCTGATTATAGTCCTCTTGCTATTTCTACCACATCTACATTACTTCCTCCACTAAAGTCTTGAGCTCCTCAAAATCATCCTTGAGGGTTGGAGTCAACTTCCAAAATCTTTATTGCCCTTACTGGCATCTAGAATAGTGAATCCTTTCTAGAAGATTTTCAATTTACTTTGTCCATATCTGTCAGAGGAATCAATAACTATGGCAACTATAGCCTTCCAAAATGTATTTCTTAAATAATAAAGCTAGAAAGTCAAAATTACATCTTGATTCATGAGCTGCAGGATGAATGTTGTGTAAGCAGGCATGAAGACAACACTAATCTTGTATATCTCCATTAGAGATCTTAGGTGACAATGTGCATTGTCATTGTCAATAAGCAGTAATATTTTGAAAGATATCTTTCTGAGCAGTATGTCTCAAAAGTGGGCTGCAACTATTAAATAAACCATGCTGTAAATTGATGTGCTGTCATCCAGACTTTTTGTTCCATTTATAAAGCACAGGCAGAGTTGATTCACCATAATACTTAAGGACCCTAGGATTTTCAGAATGGTAAATGAACACTGGCTTCAATGTAAAGTCACCAGCTGCATGAGACCTTAACAAGAGTCAACCTGTCCTTTTGAAGTGTGGAATTCAGGCATTGACTTCTCTCTAACTCAGAAAGTTCTAGATGGCATCTTCTTCTAACAGAAGGCGGTTTAATCTACACTGAAAATTTGTTATTTCATGTAACCACCTTCTTCAACAATCTTAGCTAGATTTCCTGGCTAACTTGCAGCTTTTCCATCAACTTTTGCTGTTTCTCCTTGCACTTTTAATGTTATGGAGATGGTTTGTTCTTTAAACCTCATGAACCAAACTCTGCCAGCTTTCAACTTTTCTTTTGCAGCTTCTTCACCTTTTTTACCCTTCATATGACTGAAAAAAAGTTACAGCCTTGCTCTGGATTAGGTTTTGGCTTAGGGAAATGTGGCTGGTTTTATCTTCTATCCAGACCACAAAAAGAATCATATCAACAAGATAGCAGTTTTCCTTTCTTATCACTTGTGTGTTCACTAAAATTGCATTTTCCTTTTCCTTCAAGAACTTTTCCTTTTTATTCACAGTTTGGTTAACTTTGACTTAAGAGGCCTACTTTGACTTTAAGAGGCCTAACTTTGGGCCTGTTTTAGTTTTTGACATGCCTTCCTCACTAAGCTTAATCATTTCTGACTTTTTATTCAAAGTGAGTGATGTACAACTCTTCCTTTCACTTCAACACTTAGAGGCCATTGTAGAGTTCCTAATTGGCTTACTCTCAATATTATGTCTCAGGAAATAGGCCCAAGGAAAGGGAGAAACATGAAGGAACAGCCAGTCAGAGCAGTGAGAACACCCAACATTTATGGATTAAGTTTGCCATCTTATATGGGTGTGGTTTGTTGAGTCCCAAAACACAATACTAACATCAAAGATGACTGATCACAGGTCACCATAACAGATATAATAATAATGAACAAATTTTTAACGTGAGAATTATCAAAATGTGACACAGAGACATGAAGTGAGCAACTGCTGTTAGAAAAATGGCACTGATAGACTTGCACAATGCAGGTTGTCACAAACCTTCAATTGTAAAAAATGCAACATCTATGAAGCACAAAGCAAAGCTCAATAAAACAAGGTATGTCTCCACTATATTTGGCTATCATCACAATTATAGCTTACATAGATCACTATTCTACCTGATTGGATTCCAATAATGGGGCATCATCCCATAAATGTGGACACTTACCTGATAAATGCCAACAATTTTCTGTGGAAAATTTACATCTTTTTCCACCATAAAAAAATTCATGCAAAACCTTTAACAATAAATTGACCATTCAGGCCAACCACACAGGAAGGTATTTTCCTCTGTAAAGACTGTGGAATCCATACACTTCAGTATCTGCCCTTATAAGATAGAAATAAGTTGAAGAAAAGAATAATCTTTTACTTTAATTTTTTTTAATTTTTCTGGTTTTACTCTCATCTTTCTATTTTTTCAACTGCTGCCTTTATTTTTTCCAATCCCCTTAAATTTACACATCCCCAGATGTTTTAATCATACTTCTTGTTCTCTAAGGATCACATCTCCATTCAAGGTTTCAGCTATCATCTTCAGGCAAGTGACCCTCAGATTTAATGTTCTGGTCACATCTCAAACCATATTCTAGCCAGACTCCTGGACTTTGCCTCTCAAGTTTTTATTTTATCATTATTAAGATGCTACAGCTTTTCTCAGTTTTTCCTCTTTATTAGACACCAAATCTTGAGTTTAAAACTGCTAGCTCAGTGTCCTTTCAGTTTATCCAATACTATTGCCACATTAATTGTTCATGTGTGTCCTAACTTTCAAAATATATTAGTGATTTCATGCTAACCACACAAAAAAAGCATACTTCAGGTCTAGCATTGTAGTCTGGACACAATCTAATATTTCAGCTGTAGATCCTGCTAATCACTGTGGGTCCCACCACCCGAATCATAACCTTTTATTCTCAAGTACTACCTATATCAGCATGGACAATTCATTCCTCAAAAACTTCTGCTAAAATAGCTCCCAAATTAATTACTGTGTATGAGTATAATTTTTACTGGAGTCTTTATTTCAGTGACCCAAACACAAATATAAGTAGATAATTCAATTCTCACTGTTACAACTACTTCTGTGTTTCCAGTAGTAGGAAGTCTTACTCAAGAAAGTATTGTATGTTCAGCTTCAATATGTAAAGAACTTGGAAGTCGCCACTCCCATCCTGACAACAAGAAAAACTGGACAAAGTAAATCAATGACTTTAGGACTTACTAGATAATTGAGGTCACAGGGCAGACAGCCACCCAAAATCTGGAGAAAGGCACATTCAGAGAAATACAGCATCTGATACTTGCCTATTTGGAGCAGAAGCTCCCAGATGCCCTAAACTGATAAGAACACACTTAACTTGTAATTTTGAACTGCTGGAGCCTGAATATGGACTAATGTGAGAGTAAGACACTCCTGGTGGCTGCTATCATGGGGTTGGGTAGGGAGAGGGCACATACAGTTTCCCTTCAGGAATATCAATTAGATTTCATAGGGAGATTCTGAGAATTAAAGCACAATTCCCCATGGCCCTGGCAGAAGGGGGAAAGAATAGTCATTGTGAAACCTTGC
Organism: Carlito syrichta; assembly: GCF_000164805.1. Classification (NCBI taxonomy): domain Eukaryota; kingdom Metazoa; phylum Chordata; class Mammalia; order Primates; family Tarsiidae; genus Carlito; species Carlito syrichta. Next base: position 18,050 of record NW_007231997.1, read on the forward strand.
CAGATCCTTCTCCCTAACAAAGGCCTATCCTTTAATAGAAAGGAATTCTCCCCAAACAGCAATGATGCAAATTTACCCCAGCTGAGATAAATGGCACTCTGCTCACGTAGGTTCCCTTTCCTGACTCTACTAAAGGGAACAAATTCTTAGTCAACAGTCTACAAAAAAAAAAAAAAAATCAAAATATTAGCCTGGCATGATGGAGCATGCCTGTGGTCCCAGCTACTTGGAAAGCTGGGGCAAAAGGATTGCCGAAGTCCAGCAGGTTGAGGTTGCATTGGCCATGATCATGCCACTGCATTCCAGACTGGGCAAGAGTGAAACTCCAACAAGGAAGGGAGGGAGGGAGAGTGGGAGAGTGGGAGGGAGGGAGGGAGGGAAGGAAGGAGGAGGAAAAAAGAAAACATCGATAGTGATACCATAATTGTGGTTGATTTTGATATCCCATTGACATTACTAGACAGACAATAGAAGCAGAAAATTAACAAACACTGGACTTAAATTAGACTATAGACCGGGGCCTAACAAACATCTACAGAACTTTCTACCCAACAACTGCAGAGTATACATTCTTCTCATCTCTACATGAACATTCTCCAAAGTAGACCATATGCTCGGCTATAAAGCAAGTCTCAATACATTTAAAAACATCGATATTATACCACACATCTTCTCAAACCACAGCAGAATAAAATGAGAAATCAACAATAAGAGGAGCTCTCACAATTAAACCACACGTTGAAACTGAACAACATGCTTTTGAATGACTCTTGGGTAATGATTAAATTAAGGCAGAAATAAAAAAAATTCGTTGAAACAAATGAAACAGTGATACAACATACCAAAACCATTGAGACAGTAAAAACAGTTCTAGAGGAAAGTTTATAGCATTAAACTCCTACATCAAAAAGATAAGAGAGATCAGAAAACAACAGCTTAACTTTGCACCTCAAAGAACTAGAAAAACAAAATCTATGAGTAAAGCCAGCAGAAGAAAAGAGATAACAAAGATCAGATCAGAGCTAAATGAGATTGAGATTAAAAAAAGATACAAATGCTCAATGAATCAAAAAGTTGGTTCTTTGAAAGAATAAACAAAAATTACAGACTGCTAACTAGACTAATCAAGAAAAAAGATAGAAGACTAATAAATTCAATCAGAAATGGCAGAGGATACAACCACAAATAGCACAGAAATAAAATAGCACATCAGAGATTACTATGAACATCTCTATTACAACAAACTGGAAAACTTAGAGGAAATGGATAAATTCCTGGAAACATGCAACCTCCCAAGACTGAACCAGGAATAAATAGATACCCTGAATAGATCAATAATGAACAATGAAATTGAGTCTGTAGCCGGGCTCTGTGGCTCAGCCTGTAATCCCGCGCCTTTGGGAGGCTGAGGTGAGTGGATTGCCTGAGCCCGCGGGTTCGAGACCCGCCTGGGCAGCAAGACCTCATCTCTACAATAAATCAAAAAACCAGCCGGGCGTGTTAGCGCATGCCTGTAATTCCGGTTACTTGGAAGGCTGAGGCAGAAGGACCGCCGGAGCCCAGCAAATCGAGGCTGCGGTGGCCGGGAGCGGCCACTGCACTCCAGTCTGGGCGACAGAGTGAGACTCCACTCAAAAAAAAAAAAAAAGAAATTGAGTCAGTAATAAAAACCCTCCCAACAAAAAAATCCCAGGGCCAGATGGGTTCACAGGTGAATTGTATCAGACATACAAAGAAGAGCTGGTACCAATTCTACTGAAACTAGTTTAAAAAATTGAGAAGGTCCACCTCCCTAAGTCATTATATGAAACCAGTATCACATTAATGCCAACATCAGGCAAGGGCACAACCCCCCCAAAAAAGAGAGAGAGAAAACTACAGCCCTAATCCCCTGATTAGTATAGATGCAATAACCCTTAACAAAGTATTGGCCAACTACAATGCTCAAGATGAGAACCAAATTAAGAGTACAATCCTACTCACACTAGCTACAAATAAATGATTAAATAAATAACTAAACTATTTAAATTTATCTAGATAAAATAAAAATCTAAGGAGGTGGAAGATCTCTACAAGGATAACTACAAAACACTCATGAAGGAAATTATAAATAACACAAACAAATGGAAGAACATTCCATGTTCATGAATTAGAAGAATCAATATTGTTAAAATGACCATACTGCCCAAAGCAATCTACAGATTCAATGCAATTTCAATCAAAATATCAAAATAATAACTTTGTTCTTCACAGAACAAAGTAGGAAAAAAAATCTTAAAATTTATAGGGAACAAAAAGAGTCTAAATAGCCAAAGCAATTTTAAGTAAAAAGGACAATTGCAGGGGCATCACACTGCATGACTTCAAATTATACTATAAAGCTATAGCAACTAAAACAGCATGGTACTGGTTCAAGAATAGACAGGTCAAATGGAAGAGAATAGAGAACCCAGAAATAAAGCAAAATACCTAAAACCAACTGATCTTCAACAAAGTCAACAAAAATAAATAATGAGAAAAGGAGAGTCTATTCAATAAATGGTGCTGGGAAAATTGGCTAGCCATATACAGAAGAATGAATCTGGACCACTATCTTTCACCACATACAAAAATTAACTCAAGATGGATTAACAACTTAAATGTAAGAATGCAAACTATAAAAAGTCTTAGAAGAAAACCTAGAAAACACTCATGTGGACACTAGCCTAGGCAAAGAATTTACAAAGAAGACCTCAAAAGCAATTGCAACAAAAACAAAAATAAACAAATGGAACTTAATAAAACAAAAAGCTTCTGCACAGCAAAAGAAACAATCAACAGAGTGAACAGAAAACCTACTTAATGGAGAAAATATTTGCAAATTACACCTCAAAGATTAATATCCAGAATCTGCAGAGAACTCAAACAGCTTAACATTAAAAAAAAAAAAACCTATCAAAAAGTGGGCAAAAAAAAAAAAGTATGGAGATTTCTCAAAGAACTAAAAATTGACTTGCTATTTATCCCAGCAATCCCACTACTGAGGATCTATAGCCAAAGGAAAATAAATCAATATGTAAGAAAGATACCTGTTCTCATATGTTCACCACTGCCCTGTTCCCAATAGCAAAATAATGGAACCAACCTAAGTGTCCACAAACAATTGACTGGATAAAGAAAAGGAGGCATATATGCACCATGGAATACTATACAGTCATAAAAAATGAAATCATGTCCTTTGCAACAACATTGATTGAGTTGAAGATCATTGTCCTAAGTCAACTGACTCAGAAACAGAAAACCAAACACCGCATGTTCTCACTTACATGCAGGAGATAAATGGCCACAAAAATGGAAATAAAAGACACAGGGAACACTGATAGGGAAGAAGGAGGAGAGAGTGTTAGGGTTCAGAAATTATCTAGTGGCAACAACATTCACTATCTGAGGAACAGGTTATCTGCATTATATTATGCAGTTTGCACCACTGCATAATATGTCTGTGTAACAAACATGCCTGTGTACACCCTGAATTTACAATAAAAATGGGGAAAAAAATCTCACAATCAGGGTTATAGAATTCAAACCACAGAAAAAAAGGCAAAGAGAAAATTTTGAAAGAAGCCAGATGGGAAAAAACCCACAGAAGAATAAGGATGCAAATTATAGCAGGCTTCAGGACCCATGCAAGCAGGAAGAATGAAGTAAAATCTTTGAACTGATGAGAGGAAATGAAAATTGCCAACATAGATTTATATATCCAGCAATTTTTTTCTTCAAAAATGAAAAAACTAAATAACGACTTTTTCAGACAAAACTGTAGGATTTTATTGCCAGCAGACTTGATTGGCAAAAAAGTTTAAAACATTCTTCAGAGAGAAGAAAAACTTTCATCTATACAAAGAAGAATATTAGAAGAAATAAAAGTAAAATAATATCTTCTATTTTTTCTTATGTTTAATTGATCTAAAAGATAAGTGTTTAAAGTAATAATGGTAACAATCTATAGAGTGACTATAGCTCATGCAAGGGATAGGATGAAGCAGGAATACACTCTTATAAAGTGAAGCTATGCGTAATGTTATTTGAAAGCGGACTTATTTTATAGTGTATATTGTAAACCCTAGGGCAATCATTAAATTGTTCTTTAAAAAGAGAAGTATAAATGATAAACCAAGAGAGTAGGTAAAATTGAATCATATAAAATGTTCAATTAAACCCAGAGAAGTCAAAAAGAGAGGGGGAGAAACAAAGAACAAACACAATGAATAGATGACCATCATGAAGATGGTGAGTTTGAATTCAACTTTGTCAATAGTCACTTTAAATCTAAATGGTGTAGACACACCAGAGATTGTCAGAGTGGTTTTAAAAAACAATGAGAAAACAACAACAAAAACTGAACCCAACTGTATGCTGTCTACCACAAACCTGCTTTAAATATATTCAGGAAAAATAGAAATGGGAAAAAAAAAACCACCATGCTAACATTAATCAAACACCAGGATCATATGGTCTGACAGTTATCTATTGCTACATAACAAGTCAATTCAAAACATATTTACTTAAAACAATAAGTATTTAGTTTTTTCAAAATCCTGTGGCTCAGCAATTTGGGCTGAGGTCAGCAGGATTGCTCTTCGATCTCACCTGGTTTCACTCTTGTTGCAGTCAACTGGTGGCTGGAATGATTGAATGGTCTAAGTGAGTTTCACTCACATGTTGGCCATTGCCTGGGCCTTTCTCTTCTTGCAGTCTTTCAACTTTAAGGAGATAAACATAGACTTCTTCTGTAATCCCGCGAGGCCAAGGTGAGTGAATTGCCTGAGCCCGCAGGTTCGACACACGCCTGGGTGAATTGGCGAGACCTCATCTCTACAGTAAATCAAAAAATCAGCCGGGCGTGGTAGCACGTGCCTGTAGTTCCAGCTACTAGGAAGGCTGAGGCGGAAGGATCGCCGGAGCCCAGCAGGCCGAGGCTGTGGTGGCCGGGAGCGGCCACTGCACTCCAGTCTGGGCGTCAGAGTGAGATTCCAACTCAAAAATAAATAAATAAATAAACGAAAAACAAAAAAAAACACATAGACTTCTTAACATGGCAGCAAGAAATTTAATTTGGATTCTGGAACACATTTTGAAACCTTCTTCAAAAGTCACATATATTACTTCAGCCTCAGTTCTACTGGTCAAAGTGAGTCAAGTTGCTGACCATACAGTGAAGGTCAAGGGGTGAAAAAAATACAGTATACTTCCTAGAAGAAGGAGTTAAATTTTTAATGCTTTATATATGTTGAGGTGTCTGTGTTTGGAAATTTGAGAAGCTGGAAAAAGAAATATTTTTTGAGTGTTTTCATTGTAGTTATCATGCATTTTTCACTTTGGGCAAGTTTAGCCAAACCTTGTGTCTAAGCTTCCTCACTCTAATTGAAGATAACAGTATCACCTCATAGGACTGTGAAGATTAAATGAGATAATGTAAGCAGTACCTGACTCATGTTATTTAAAATTTTATTATTGGTATTAAATACACTTGGATTCTAGTTTCAACTTTGTGTCTAGCTAGCTAAGTGATGTTTTTCAAGTCATTTAGCATACTCAAGCTGGTTTAGACTATAAACTATCTTTATTTTCCCTTCTAATTCTATAGTTGCAAATGTACTGATGTTTTACTTAGAAGAATACTTCACATAAAAGAAATATACATCCTGTTTATAAATGTGAGCTTTTAGGGCTCTGGGGATGATTGGCTACAAAATTATAGTGTAGAAATCTTAAATTTCTCAGTATATCCATGAACTTGAAAAAGAAATACTCTGTTAAGCTATGATTCTTTGAAGAAGTTATCAAAAGTAATTTTATTTGTGAAGATTGTTTACTTTTTCACAATTCAACAATGAAGTGTCTAGCATGTCAAATATACAGTAACATTTCCTGAAATTAAAAAAACAAATGAGGCACAAATTCACTACCTACACTGGAAAAAAATACAGGGGAATGGGATGAGATGAATCTGGAGAGGTAAATTGATAGAGACCAGATAACAGGTTTTTGCAAGTTATATTAGGAAATTTTTGCTTTATTCTGAAAATAAGGGTAGAGAAGGCTTAAAGGGCTCGAGGCAGTAAAAACTTTTGTAAAGGAGTTAAAATTTGAGCTGGGCCTTAAAGACTGCAGAAAATTTCATTGGTATCAAAAGATAATACCAAAGAGATGAGGTTAACATGTTGTGTTCAGAGCATGGAGAGGTCATTGTACACAAGACTTAAATCTAGAACATGCATGTCCAACCTGTGGCCCATGGGCCACATATGGTCCAGGACAGCTAGTAATGCAGCCCCACAAAATCTTTCGAGTCAGAGTCTCACTCTGTTACCCAGGATGGGATACAGGGGCACGCTCATAACTGCTCACTCATAGCTGCTGCAGCTTCAACCTGTTGAACTCTGGCAATCTTTCCACCTCCTACAGACTTTCAAATAGCAGGGGTGAGCCACCATGCCCGGCTAATTTTTTGATTTATCCTAGGGACGAGGTCTTGCCAAATTGCACAGGCTGATCTCGAACCCCTGGGTTCAGGCAATTCTCTAGCCTCTGCCTCCCAAAGTGCTGGGATTACAGGCATAAGCCACTGCACCTGGCAAAATCTTTTAATATCATTTGGTTTTTAGCATTTATTTTCTTTGTGACCCTATGCGCAGTTCCATTTTTGAAATTCACCTTATTCATGACATCGCTTTTTGGCAGCGCATACATTTGTGAGCAGCTGTTTTCAATTATGAAGCACATGAAAAGCAAAATTTGAAGAAATATTTCTGATGAGCACTTTGAGAACTCTAAGAATCGCAGTCACTTCTATCAGATGAGACATTGGTGATTAGTTTCACAAAAACAAGATAAAATTTTTTACTAGTCTTATATTGTTCTCATTTTTAAAGCTTTATAATAAAACAATTTTTAAAATAAGTCTTATTATGTATATTCACTAACTATATTGTAAAATTTGTGTGCGTCCCAAAACAACTTCTCTTTACTCAATGCAACCCAGAGAAGTCAAAAGATTACTTGATGTAGCCCAGGGAAACCAAAAGGTTGGGTACCCCTGATCTAGAAGGTAATGGTGATAAATGAGACCAGCAAACACAGGAACAAATTGGGCTGACCTTTAAAAGAAAATGCTTGATCCTTGTGTTGACTTTGAAATGCACAATGTCTTTCTAATCCAATCTATTCTATTATCACTTTAGTTGTCTACTTCCTTATTTCTGTTCGCTTTGTAAAAACTCACAGTGACGCCATGCTGCCCACAGAATAAGGTAAACATTTCCTGGTCCAAGTGTTATTGATGATATTCCCAAGGCAGAACCGTTTCATGCTTTGTTATTGAATTGCTCTCAAGATTTAAAGATATAGTAGCTGGAATATTATTACTGAGGAAAATACTTTATATATCTTTTTTAAAAAATTCAGTGGTTGACATTTTGGCCACTGGGTGTCATCACAGATCTAGCTTTAAAAAAATGTAGCGTTTTCAACAGCTGATTGGAAATAACTAATAGAGTCTGATTAGATTTAACGGCATATTTTCATTGTTCAAACTTCATATAGCAAAGGCTAATATCCACTCTAGGAAATGTTTTGCAGAGTACAATTTGGGTATTTTTTAGTCTTTCTTCAAAGCAAGTCACATCAATGGAAGTAGTTTCTTCTAGCAACCTTTGGGGTGGGCCTTAAGTGAGTGGGAAAGTGGTGGGAAAGTTAAAGCTGAATGAAGATGTGCACATGGTTGTACCACTGCCTTATTTTTTTTTTTTTTTTTTTTTGAGTTGGAGACTCACTCTGTCGCCCAGACTGGAGTGCAGTGGCCGCTCCCGGCCACCACAGCCTCCACCTGCTGGGCTCCGGCGATCCTTCCGCCTCAGCCTTCCAAGTAGCTGGAACTACAGGCATGCGCTACCACACCCGGCTGAGTTTTTGATTTCTTGTAGAGATGAGGTCTCGCTGCCCAGACGGGTGTCGAACCCGCGGGCTCAGGCAATCCACTCACCTCAGCCTCCCAAAGGCGCGGGATTACAGGCTGAGCCACCGAGCCCGGCACACCACTGCCTTATTAAAGGACCAGCACTGACTAGAAAAGAAAGACATGTTCCCAAAGCTACCCAGATCTGTCAACTGGTTACCTCAGGACAGAAACATGACCTCTATCTATCTTAATTTCTTTTACTCCTCACAACCTCTATAAAACACTTTTATTTCCTCCTTTTTGCAGATGTGGAAACCAAGGCACAGAGAGGTTATCCAAGGTCAAACACAAGATGCCAGATCCAGAATTTAAGACAGAGAACATTCCCAAGAGTAGCAGAGTATACCTTTGATGAAAACCTAGGCCGTGAGTTCACAGACAGCCCTTCAGTCCCCTTCATCAAAATCTCATGTAATAGTTGCTGAGTATAATTGTTAAAATATACCTTCCAGCCTCATCCCAAAGCCACTGAATCCGAACTTCTGGAAAACGTCTGGGACTCTACATGTTAGTAAAATTCCATCAGGTGACTTTTATGCACACCGAATTTTGAGAATCCATTAGTTAAAAGAGTGAAGTTGGGAAGCCCTCCTGTACTGGAAAAAAAGGAAAGATCAGCCTTCTGAAAGCACAGCAGGGATGGAATTCGGGCTCAGGAACCATCCCATACTCTCTTTCATAGACACTCCATGTGCACCAGAGACCTTCTTCCTGATTGCCAGCAGGTCTCAGGTGGTCTCATCCCACCCACTCTCTTATGGTCAGCACCTATTCATTGGTGGAGGTGTACTCTAACTCAGTAGTTCTTATCCCTGAATGTTCACTCGAGTCATGATGGGAGCTTCTGAAACATACAGAAGCCTAGAACTAACCCATACCTATTGAATCAGAATCCTTGGTGTGGGACCCCAAAACCTGGTATTTAAAAAAAAAAAAAAAATTCCCTGTGATTCTCATGTGCAGTCAGAGTTGACAACCACTATTCTTGAGCAATAATTCTCAAATGGAATTTTCAGTAAGTACCCCAAAGGTGATTATTATGCTGATATTTTACAAAACATACTTTGAGAAACTCTGTCTTAAAGAATGAGAATGCATGGCTGGGAAAGGAATGCCAAGTTAAAAAACAAAACAAAACAAAACAGACTAAGACCTTTCTAGGCACGATTAAAGTATGGCTGGTTTTCTGGATCTAGAGAACAGGCAATCTTGAATTATATGTTAGAGACTGAGTGGGAGGGTTCCGCAAGGAGTCATTAAGTTCAGCCACAGTCTCTGTCTGCTCATGTTTGAACCACTTGGCCAGAAGGTCACATTTTGCAAGAGACTTGACTGATAACAAGGAAACTTTGGGTACACATCCATCATTAGGTGTCTCCATTGTGTATGAGAGACCACTGCCTTCCAGTTGCAATCTCTGGGCTCCACGTTGAATCCCCCCCACATACACAGATTCAGGTCTGCAGAAATCTATCATTGTACTTTTTCTGTTTAATTGTCACCCTCTGTTTCTGGACAGAAGCTCTGAAGAGACAGCACACCATCTGGTTTATTTGTCAGTATTTTTAGGACTTGGTACACCTGAAGTCTATTCTAAAGGCTCCCTATCCTTCCTCCATTGGCTATAAAAAGAGTGGGTTAATTCTTCTAAATGAAGCTCTTTCGTGCCTGCTTAGCAGAAAGCCTGAAGTACTGATGAGAGTCAAAGTATAGACAGGAAGTAATATGGCTAAGAAAAGACTCCCCATCTCTGTATCTTGATCCTTCCCTCTCCACCGGCACCTACACCCACACTCTTCATTCTTCCCATTTCCCTAGGGAGAGCATCTCTGAGGGAGGTGATTCAGGATATTGTAAAATCGCTGACATGGATGAGTCCTTAGGGGTCTTCTTGAACAATTTCCTCATTTTATAGAAATAAATATTACTTCTCAATTTTCATATTTTGCATTTCATTGCAGAAACCTGGGCCTAGACAAAACTTTGGAAAGCCAACAACTATGATTAAGGCTAGGAACTCACTTGGGCCTACGGATTATTGTCCATAATGGTATAGGTATCAAATGAGGTCTGACTAGCACACTGCTAGTTATCCTTCTGCCAATACTAGGCCTTTTGCTTGAATGGCATCCTAGAAGGAGTATTGTGACAAGGCCTGTCACTGAAGCTTCATTACCCCTTGGGCCTCAGCTTTATTTGCATTTTGTAGAGGACTCAAGGGATTCATATTTAGGTTTTATAAATCTCAGGGGAGAAATTGTACTTCACTCCACTGCCTACAGAAGCCTTATAACCTCAGTTGAAATCAAAAGCTGAAGTCTCACAAAACAGGATAGTTGACCTTTATTGTGTAAAGAGAAGAAGAATAAAATGAGATATTTATCAAATTGGCTAGGACTGCTTTTTGGAGTGAAATTAATATTAACATTATTAATTTGATGTTTGTCTAATGATTTAAAAACACTTCTGTCTCCAGTAAATGAACTTCTTTATCTCACTTTCCAACTCAGCTGTACACCACCTTGTAAGATTCAGCTGGACATACAATAATTTATCTTAATTGAAATTCCCTTGGGCCAGTTACTCAGAAGTATGACCTTTTTCTAAAACCCAACTAGTCATCACAAGGATGTTCTTTCCCTGCCTGCCTAAATCTCTCTTCCGTTGTCATTTAAACAGATGTGGTAGATTATGAAACTTTCACAAAATGAAGGAGCAATCTAAATAATTGAGAGCATCTAAAGACCTATATTTTCTCATCTCTAGTAGAGCAAATTGATGTTATAAATTAATAAAGCCATTGAAAGAAATGGCAAATTTGAATTGAACAAGATTATATTTTTTGAAATATGCATACATATACATATTTATCATAGACACAGATTGGTTCAGATTTGTGCTTCTGTTATTAATTAATTACAGCTTGAGAATTTCCTTTTCATACCAGGCATAATAATAATACAGCCAGTCAACAATTAAGAATTAGCAAACCCTCATGGCTGTATAGCAATAGTCATGAAGGTTTTCAATGACTAATGATTATATTGCAAACGAACAAAAAAAAAGCTTCAAATTTATTTACTCAAATCTGTTTAGTTATAGTTTGAGATTATGTTCCTCATACTTCAGAAAGATAACTGCCCTGCCCATGTCTAAATGGGGCACAGCGTTTGCAGGTAATTAGTTTCCTAATTGGTTACTTACAGGACTAGGTAGGTGAATGACTCCTTATTTACTCAGGTATTGTTGCTTTTCATCCAAAGTAGCCATAAGGGTCATTTCCAGCTTATTTCTCTGCTGACTGAAAATTCCATCTAGGTGTGCACCTGTGTATATAGAAAAAGGACCAACAATTTTTTATTAAACTGAAGTAAAAATAAATAAAATCAGTGTAAACATTATTTAAATGCTACATTGTTCCTCTTTGGCACTGATTTTTAGTTACCTGACTTTAATTGGTATTTTAAACATGTGTAAATGAATTGCTTAAAGACAACAAATTTCTCTTTTATAGTCTTACACACTACAAGGAGAAACTACCAAAAAAAAAAAAAAAGAAAGAAAGAAAAGTGTGTGAACCCCACCAACCTCTCTACCACATGTGTTTGTCATATAGATGGTGGCTACAGGCTAGTCTTATAATTTATAATTAATTTTTGCTTACCTTTATGTTTGAAGGAAGATCGGAAAAGTCTTTTATTACACCCAGAATGGATTAAGAGCTATTGAAAAGCAAGAATCAATAGTAAATTATGACTGGTTTGATGTAGAAAGTGGAGGAAAAGCAAAAATTAAATGACTAAGCATTTACGCCTTCAGGACTAGGAAGTTGAGCCATAGATAAAGACAGGAATGTGTTTATTCATTCCTTAAATCATGCATTAATTCATTCATTCTTCTATTCAACACATATTTATTGAATAACTTCTCTGGGCAATATACTCCTTCAATCCCTGAAGAGATTTCCTATAAGTTCTCTGTACATTTACAATAAAATGGAGAAGAAAAGAACTGTGCAAATTGAAACAGTTAAGTAATAATGGAAGAGAACATATGATTAGGTAAAAAAAAAAAGAATTCAGCAATGCAGACATAAAGTTCTTGGAGAATACAAAAATAGGATCAATGTGGGTTGCAGTATTAGAACTGAGTTTTCCAGAAGACGTAGAATTTAAGCTGGTCCTTGAGCTTAATTCACAACCAACATTTGTCAAATATCTATTGTGAGTGCTATACTTGGATAGGTGTGGTGGAGGATGCATAAATGAACAGTACATGGACTCTAATTGGCAACAACATTACAAAATAGAATGGGAGATGGGCATTTACCTAATAATACAAGACCCGAATGGTTAAGTGGGGAAATGTAAGGTGAAAGAGTCACTAGAGAGTCAAGGACAGAGAAATGAAAAATAACAGGGGCAAGGAGTGGGGACTATCAGATCAAGTCTTCATAGAGTTAGTGTTATCCCAATTATGGGGTGAAATGTCTTTAAGGCACAAACAAATGCTCAGAAGTGAGAAAGTGCCTGCCAATGAAACCTTAGAGAAATCATCAGTATTTAGCAGTTATTCATTGACTTCAAAGTGGCAGGGGTAGGGCAGAGAAATGAAGAGTGAAAAACAAGTGACAGAGGGAATCAGTAGGGGAATACTAGGAGGCAGTTTGGATGAAAAAAAATGCATAGTAGGTTGTTTTGTAAGCTCCAAGGAAGTGAAGAAGCAGAATGTTAGGCCAGAGTTTAGGGGGAGAGATTCTAGAGAGATCCCTTCTGTAAAGGAAAAAACCACAGTGGACACCGACATCAGGGCAATCAGTCTGTAGCAGTCTCCAAGATTGTTGGGATTGATTTAGCCACTGGACTTGCTTGACTGGTGATTGCTTCCACTTTCTGGGCAATGACCCAGGAAATAGGGAAAGGATGAATAGTGAGATTTTAAAGAACTTGCTAGAGTGTATTTGTACACTCTCCATCTTTTTGCTCTGTCCTCTTAAAGCACAGCCACTACAGTGGGTATGAGTTAAAGTTAGGGAAGATAGCATTCTCACTAGCATGTGGATACTCATCGATTAGGTACCCAATTGCAGGTAAAAGAAAAAATAAGTTGCCATTTAGAATATTTTAGTTGTGCTTTGTCCTCTTTAATGAAAGATTCATTAATAACTTATATTCTTGTATTTGTGTGTACCAAGACACAACTCCTAGCTGTTGTCTTTTAGTTGTATTGAACTCATGGGTACAGAATAAGTTTTGACAAAAAATCTTTTCCAAATTTTCACTTTAGAAACACTAACCAGGAGAGGGATTTAAAAACTGGTTATTAAAATTTTGTATGAAAATGAAAAAGGAAAGACCAAGGATAATTATCAATATCGTATGTAGTTAGGTATTACTAAACTGTTTTAATGGAAGCAAGCCAAGCAATGACCAGAATCTACCTTTATTGTATGCTCTGACTTGCAGGATCAGTCCATCTTGATTTATATCCCAAGCTATCACAGCCACGATCAGAAATCCAAGATTCCAGGCCATTCATCACTATACAGATGTTCATTTCTGTAATGAAGCATGAAATGCAACCTGGACCTTAGGGAACAATGCAGCAGTCATCAGAGAGATCCTTATATCCAACCAACTACCTGGTATCTAATAGACACTTCAAACACTTGGGAAAAACAGAAATCTTCATCTACACACCTCCTCCCCACACCCTAAAATCATTCTGCTATGAAGTTTTCAGATGTAAATAAGTGCCACCCTTAGTGCCGGAGTCCAGCTCCAGCAGGTCAGGGTTTCCTGAAGGAGGAATGGCATCGGCGTAGGAGGAAACTTGGACATTGACTCTGTTGTTGTGCAGGACAGATGCCAACTTATTTTTCTTTTCAAGTTTTTTTTTATATTTTTAGTTACATATAGTTTGGCCTTCAAACCCAGGTGTATTTCTTTTTAGTCTCAGATTAATCAGTCCTTGGTTAATAAACCACACAGGAACAGACAGTATTTTTTTTTTTTTTTTGAGTTGGAGTCTCACTCTGTTGCCAGGACTGGAGTACAGTGGCCGCTCCCGGCCACCGCTGCCTCGGCCTGCTGGGCTCCGGCGATCCTTCTGCCTCAGCCTTCCAGGTAACCGGCACTACAGGCATGCACTACCACACTTGACTGATTTTTTGATTTATTGTAGAGATGAGGTCTCACTGCCCAGGCGGGTCTCGAACCCACGGACTCAGGCAATTCACTCACCTCAGCCTCCCAAAGGTGCGGGATTACAGGCTGAGCCACCGAGCCTGGCCTGACAGTATTTTTTTAACATCTTGTTTTGATCATTGTTTTAACTGCGATGAAATACTGTCTGTCTTTTCTCTAGTTTGTGACAATGTGTCCACTAATAGAATCTTTAAAGCATGTAACTATTAACCTTAACCAACTGTTCTACTATCAAATCTTCAAAGCATGCCATTTTTTCTCAATGTGTTTTCTCAAACTATTAACCCTAACCATCTAAACTTTTAACAATTTAATGCCTAACTTATGTTTTCCTAACATTTTATTTTTTCTAAATACAATTACAAAGCCTTTTCTACTATTGCAACCCTTCTATTTAAACATCCACCAACACCTCACAACTAACAGAATGGAAACAACATCCCCAAACCTTTCCAATTAGCAACCAACTTAAAGAACTAAAATTAATAAGCCTATTATGATGCCAAACATGATGTTTATAATTTGCGTCTATAGTCCCCTGACAGGGATAATGAGAGCCCTGATGCACATTCAACCCAAGGCTCCCAGGGGTAGGAGAGTGCCTCCTGCAGTTTTTAATCATTGTTGCGGGTTCAAGCACCAAAAGGGTAGGGACAGGGAAGCTCAAGTGGAGGGTCATATCTCAGCAGAAAAATTTCCATTTTACTAATTGCTTGTTTCTACTAATAGATTCTTTTAATGAACTACTATTTTTTGCATCTCCCAACTCCCCAGATTCCAACAGCGATTATAACCAGATGAGTAGAAGAAGCAGGGCTGATAGCTGCCCACAGTTGCCCTGCAACCTGTGGTCTTTGGCCTTCTGGACCCTGTCAACATGAAGGCCTCTGAGGCTGGCTCCCGACACCTTAGACCTTCAATTGCCAAAAATCTAGCTTCATCATCTATTCCTTTCGTCTTTTATTCCTATTATAGGTTGGCTAGCTCAGTATTCATATTATATCCCAAAACTGTCAATTTTCACCATTTTTGTTGCTATAATCATAGTCCAAGTTTCACTCTTCTCTCTCCTACGCCATTGCAATAGCCATTTATACCTGCTCGTCTGCCCTTAATCTCTTTGGTCCATTTTCTATTAAGGGCTCAGAGTGATCTTTGGAAAGTGTCTGTCAGAATGTCTCACTTTTCTGTGCAAAATCTCCCATCTAAAATGAAGTTCAAACTCCTTGCCATGCTTCCAAGCCCAGCTAGCCCTACTCATCATTCACTCTGGGGGTCTTTGGCCAAACAGCCTAGCTAAGGCAGCTGTGCATTCACTGTTTACTATATTACCTTATTTTATCTTCTTTATAGCACATATTGATGCCTAGCATATCTCATATGTTTCCTTTTTTAGAATTATGTATCCATCCCCTCTGGAATGTAAGCATCTTGACTACGGGGACTCTTTCAACTTTATCATGTGTTCCTACAGTCTACAATAGAGCCTGGCATGTAGAAGGTGCTTAAAATATTTTTGACTGACTTGTAATATGCTAGAAATTAAGGTTCTTGCCTGTATACCTTTAGTGATTTTAAGCAATTTCTTATCAAAATTAGATTACAACATCCCAAAGGAACTTCACAGATACAAAATACTGTAATATATGATACAGGTCTATTTCAGTTCCTTCTATTTCAATGATCATTTCAATGTTGAAATATGATGACATAGGCTCATAGGATTTGGTTCCTCTAATACTAGTTATTGTTTTCTTCACTTGACAGTCTTATCAGGTCTTCTTTGCCTTATTCTAATGACTTTGTCCTTCCCTGAACAGGTGAACACAGATGTGATTTTAGCTCCAAAATGACAATGAGACTTCAGGTATAAGTGTGATTTTAGTTCCAAATAGAAGACTTAACCAAGATCACATTTAATTGCCTTTCTCATTCACTAACCTTATTTATTTGGGAGAAGGAAGATGTCTAAGTAAATCTTTATAAATGTTAATTTTGAAGGAAAAAAATAAATTGCATGAAGTCAACAGGAATATGTTTTATTTATAATATATATACTTAAGGTCTAATTTCTTACTAAGATGTGATAAACTTGATACAAAAGATTTCAACAAATTTGTTACTAAAAATAAGGTTCACAGTGCATTAAGGTACAAAATCAAAGTGTTAAACTGAATAAGTTAACTCATTACTTTGAGTTCAGAGCTCGGAGTCATACACAATATGCAATTTTGAATTCCCATTAAGTCTTGAGTTAGATATTATGACAGATGTAAATAATATTATATAAATATTTATATGTAAACAATATTATATAATTATAAAATGAGTTCTTGAAATTTTATTACAATGCCCTCTAGGCTAAAGCTATAGAAAATTACTCATTATAGGAGAGGGAATTATAGAGGAAGGATCAATACTGGAAATGTTTCTGGAAGATAGCATACATATTTATAATACTATATAAATACTATAAAGAATGATACACAGTTTGCACTTTTGTCTTTCAAATGGAAAGTAAGAAATTTTCTAATTTAACAGACTTCACTAAAAATAAAGAAAATACTGAAATGCCAAACCAGTGTTAATATAAAAGAGTATCTTTTAATTTTTCATCCTCATCAATATACTGAAACATGGTTATTTGATATAATCTACCCAGTAGGTACTTCTACCTTAGTAAGAGTATATTTATCATTGTTTTGTCTCTGGAGACTATTTCTACACAGACACTGGGAAATGTTGTAAAAGAAATGTTTGTCTAGAGGTCATGATCATCCAAATAGGCAGCAAATATTCTTGCCAGACATTTGTTATTTTAGAAAATCCCTCACTTCTTTTGTTGTACATTAAAGCAGTTATAGAACACCTACAGTAATGTCCTTTTCTGAGCAGACATATTCTCCTTACCTTACTGGACACCCTGAAAACATGTACACAATTTATCCATTCACAAATTTTATAATTTATTTTATTAATAATTCTCTGCTATCACCAAATATAATAGTCTCTCATACATGACACTTACATAAAGTATCTGTTTCCCACTGAAAAAGATATCTGCTTGCACATTGGTGAAAAATATTCCCCAAGCACTGCATTATATAAAATAAGAATTGGTTTCATTTTCCATTTATATTAAGAGTGATCCCCAAAGTGTCTTGCCAGTTCACTGTGTTTCATTTTCTCTGTGAATAGTTCATCAAATACTCTCTTCTGCTTTGAAGTAGTTTATCCAATCACCCACTGTGCCTGGAAAAATTGGAAATGTATCAGAAAAGAACAAATTTATATGTATCATATTCACAAGAGAAATCTGCCAGCTTTGTAATAAAATGTGAACATTTGGTATCTCTTGGTGATAAGATTATAAGGGATTATTCTCTCTTTGCTTATCGGTTGTTTCTAATTTTTTTCTGTAATGATTATATATTAATGTATTCAGTTTTAAAAGTTATTTCTTAAAAGTAAAGGCAGCTTAGAATATGTAAATGTCATAGGTGTTACTATAACAAGCAAAGCAGTTTCTCACTTAAACTTAATACAAACATGAAACGGACACTAGAATAATGTTTCACATATTTTCCTACTTGTGCACCTTCACAACAGAAGTTGTGCTGAAAACATATCATGGGGTGGTGTGGGGGAGAGTAACTGGTCTCATCTTAAGGACATTTATTTTATAAAGTTGATAACATAGAAAGCATAAACTCCTGTTACTTGTATGACATCTTCACCTTCAATGTAAGACGTTTGGTGATTGAGATAAGATATATATTTCACATAGTCCACCAGCCTCTCCTGATCATACAAATCATCCTTCTCAGCCTTGGCCACGGGATCAACTCTTCAAGATTGCCCTTTTCTCCTTCATTGTGCACACAATACCAAGTCCCCAACCTGGATCTTGTCCACCATGGTCTTTTAGCATATCTGAACTCAAGCTTCATCTCTGGGGTCTTCCTATACTGGAGCCAATGATACAACATTGTATTACTCCATTACAGAGCATCTTCTATTATTATCTTTCCTTTCCAAATAGCTTCAATTAACACTCTTTCAAGTTAGGAATTATGTGTTGTTTGTGTGTAAACCAGTACTGACCAGCATCCAGTGGGTGTTCAATAAATACTTGTTTTGACTGAATGTCAAATCATGTGACCTACAACAAAGAAATATATTGCAGCTTAGACATTTTTGGTGTTGTTGACTCTTGGTTCAAAAGACTGAGTTTAATAAGATTCAAAGAAAAATGGAAAAGAGAACATAGTAGCAGAGAGATCTCAGAGGTAGGAAATGACATTGCTTCTAAAACACACCAGTTGACACACAAGATAAACTTCATGAGGTCAAAGTATCTAGCCCATAGAAGACCAATATTTACATTACAGGAATATCTCAGAGATATTGTATGTTTGGTTCCAAACTACTGCAATAAAGTAAATGTCACAATAAAACTGGTCACATAATTTTTTTGTTTCCCGGGTATATAAAACTTTTAATTATACTATACTGTGGTCTATTGAGTGTGCAATAGAATTATATCTAAATAAACAATGTATATACCTTAATTTAAAAATAACTAGAGCCAGGCTCGGTGACTCAGCCTGTAATCCCGCGCCTTTGAGAGGCTGAAATGAGTGGATTGCCAGAGCCCGCGGGTTCGAGACCCGCCTGGGCAGCGAGACCTCATCTCTACAATAAATTAAACAAATCAGCCAGACGTGGTAGCGCATGCCTGTAATTCCGGCTACTTGGAAGACTGAGGCGGAAGGATCGCCGGAGCCCAGCAGGTCGAGGCCGCGGTGGCCGGGAACGGCTACTGCACTCCAGTCCGGGCGACAGAGTGAGACTCCAACTCAAAAAAAATAAGTAAATAAACAAAATAAAATAAAAATAACTATTGCTAAAAAGTGTTAACAATCATCTGAACCTTCAGTAAGTCCTAACTGTTTTGCTGGTGGAAGGTCTTGATTCAATGTTAATAACTGCTGACTGATAATGACGGTGGTTTCTGAAGACTGGGGTGGCAATAGCACTTTCTTAAAATAAGACACCAGTGAAGTTTGCTGCTTTGACTCTCCCTTTCACAAAAGATTTCTCTGTAGCACATGATGCTGTTTGATAGCATTTGACCCAAAGTGCAACTTTCAAAATTGAAGCCAGTTATCTCAAACTCTACTGCTGCTTTATCAACTAAGTTTATGTAATCTTCTAAATCCTTGGTTATCATTTCAGCAATGTTCATAGCATCTTCATCAGGAGTAGATTTCATCTCAAAAAAACACTCTTGGCCGGGATTGGTGACTCAGCCTGTAATTCCAGCAATTTGGGAGGCTGAGGCGAGTGGATTGCATGAGCCCATGGGCTCAAGACCAGCACCGGCAACTTGGTGGGACCTTGTCTCCACAATAAATCAAAAACTGCCGGGCGCAGTAGCGTGCACCTGTAGTTCTGGCTACTTGAAACACTTACGGCCAGCCCTGAGCCCAGCAGGTCGACACTGGGGTGGCCGTAAGCATGCCACTGCATTCCAGCCTAGGTGACAGGATGAGATTCCAACTTAAAAACAAACAACAACAAATAAAAACACTTTCTTTGCTCATCTGCAAGAGGTAACTCTTCATTTATTCAAGCTTTATCATAAGAGTGCAGCAATTCAGTCATATCTTCAGACTCCATTTCTAATTCTAGTTCTCTTGCAGTTTTTACAACTGCAGTGACTTCCTCAACTGGTCTTGAACCCCCTAAGGTCATCCATAAATGTTGGAATCAACTTCTTCCAAATTCCTGTTAATGTTGACAGTTTGGCCTCCTTCCATGAATCATAAAAGTTCTTAATAGCATTTAGAATGGTGAATCCTTTCCACTAAATTTTCAATTTACTTTGTCCAGATCCATCGGTGAATCAGTATCTATGGCAGCTATAGCCTTACAAAATGGATTTCTTAAATATTAAGATTGGATGGCCAAAATGAGTCCTTTATTTGTGGGCTACAGAATAGATACTGTGTTGGCCAGTATGAAAACAGCATTAATCTCCCTATATATCTTCATCAGAGCTCTTGGGTGGCCAGGTATATTGCCAATGAACAGTAATATTTTGAAAGGAATCTTCTTTTTTCTGTGCAGTAGGTTTCAACAGTGGGCTTAAAATATTCAATAAACTATATTGTAAGCAGATGTGCTGTCATCCAGGCTTTTCTGTTCTATTTATAGAGCTCAGGAAGAGTTCATTTAGCATAATACCCAAGGGCCCCAGATTTTCAGAATGGTAAATGAGCACTGGCTTCAATTCATTAGCACCTAACAAGAGAACCAGCCTATCCTTCAACACTTTGAAACCAGGACTTGACTTCTCTTCTCTAGTTTTGAAAGTCTATTACATGGCATCTTCTTTTAATAGAAGGCTATGTAATCTACATTGAAAATCTGTTATTTAATACAGTCACATTCATCAATTATCTTAGCTAGATAATTTGAATAACTTGCTACAGTTTCTCCATCAGTACTTGCTGCTAAATTTTGTTTGCTTGTATTGTTTCTAATTTGTTCTTTCACTGTGACTTTATGCTATTTTTTTAAAGAAAAAAGTCTATTTAAAAGTAATATAGTAATTACACATGTAGGTATAGAAAATACTTATAAGCAGAAGATGATTTAAAAAAATCAAGAAAATATATCCAGCTAACATGACTGATAGATCTGCTTACATACATTTTCCCAGATGTTTTTCTTTAAGAGAATTTAGATATAGATAGATGTAGATAAGCAATATTTTAAGATTACAATCTGCTTTTTTCTCTTTTCTCTTTCTCTGCTTTGATCATCTTCCATTTTAATATGTATAAACTACAATAAAAATATGGTTGAGTAGAGTAAGATGAACAACCAAAGGAATCAAAGAGAAATTAGAAAGTATCTTGAGACAAATAAAAATGGAAACACAACATACCCAAACTTAGTTGATGTGACAAAATCAATACTAAGAGGGAAATTTATAGTCATAAATAATTACATTAAAAAGAAGAAAGATATCAAGCAAACAACCTAACGTTACACCTCAAGAAAAATGAAACAGAGTAGAAGGAAGGAAATAATAAAGATTAGAGTAGAAATAAAGAAAATAGAGAACAGAAAAACAATAGACAAAAAATCAACAAAACAAGAGTTGGTTTTTCCAAAAAGTAAACCAAATTGACAAATCTTTGGCTAAACTGCTAAGAATAAAAGAGAAAAGACTCAAATAAGACTGTTGGCATTCAAATCTTGACTCTATCTTTTACTAGTCGTGTGACTTTGGGCAGACAACTCAGGTCTTGGTGTCTCAGTAAAATGTGAATAATATGAATATCTTTCTCAAAAATGCTGCCATGTTTAAATAAGTTAAACCATGTGATATGCCTGGTACATAGAAAACACTCAATAAATACTAACTATTGTTATATAATTTCCTGTAACTTTTATAACTCCACACCAAATCGCTGTACAGATGACTTAACAGTTTCTGATCAATGGCCATTTAATTGCAATTGCATTCTAGGTTTTCATTGGTATAAGCAATATCCTGTCCATGCATCTTACAGCACTACTGTAATCCTCCCTGTAACTTTTAATGAATATGGACCCAGAGAATTTTTACACTTGTAATCTCATTTATCACCTTAGCTCCACCATCACCATAGTCACTTTCTAGAATATCAGTTCTATTTCTGACTTCAAAGTAAAGACAACCACAAGAACAAGCTCTCCCCTATAAAGTGAGGAATAAACCTGTGCTAAGCAGTCTGAATCAACAACTTCAGTAGTTAATTTGAAATTATTATTTTCAGAGGATGGGTCCCCCAACTCTCACTCCACCTAATCAATCAATGGAAGGAGTGATATGAATGGACTCTATTGGTCCATCCTTGTACTTAACTCCTCCTAATGTACAGATTTACCAGCAGGTACTCATGACAACTAGTGTCCGTGAGGATGTGTCCTCTGTGCTTAGACACAAAATAAGAAAAACACTTATTATAATTTAAATTCACTAGGATGAATGTCATTAGCTACAGTTATGCTGATATGATTTCACCTGGGGATATTTGCCAGGGTTACTAGTATGGCAGTTCAGAAATTAACTATATTCTCATAAAAGCAAAATTTTACAAGTTTGTAGGATAAGACTAGTGAATCCTGATTATTTTGCTAATCAGAATCTCAAAGGGCAGTGACAAAAGATGTCAATGGTGACACAGAACACCTGTGACACTGGACACTACTAAGCACCAGAACTTCCTTGTTCCTCACTGTCTTCTTCACCACGGCTCCTCCTAATCTCTGTTTCTCTCCCCTTTGCTTATTTTGCCCTCTTTCATGTATCTCTTTCTAAATTATTTGTCTTCCCTTTATCTTTTCTCCCCAACCCTGCCTAATCTTTTCCTTGACCCTACCCCTATCTCCAGCTCCCTCATTACTTCACTCCTAACCTCTTCTCTCAGACTTCTTGGAAGTGTGGCCCTTAGTTGCTGCTCCTGTTTTTTACATCTCTTCAAATTCCCCAACCTGTCTACTACTATAGATACTGTGCTCTCAGAACTCAAGAATAATACACAAATTGTCATATGTGATCCTTGCTTTCCTCCCAATTCTGAGTGATCTCTGTTCTTGAGCCGTTTCATTCTCATTGATGTAAGGGTGTCCAAGTCTCCATCTTCTGTCACTTTCTCAACTAGCCCTTCCCACTTACCCTGACAAGTTCACCTAATTTCACAACCTGCTAAGGGCTCTTACACTGACTTCTCAGCTGACCTCCACCCAACAGTGATTCCACCATCACTGCTCCAATTATGACCTACAATGCTCCTTATCTGAACTATGAAAGCAACATTTTACTTGGTTTTTCTGCCTCTGCTTTCACCCTCTTCTAATCTGTTTTCCACCTTATTCGACTGTTTTCTAGCACACTGCTCTGATCATGTCTGGTCCCTTAAGATAACAAACCACGGGAAGAAAAAGAGCTTCTCATGGTGTCCATCAAAACAGGCATCAATCTTTATCTTCCTCATTCTGCTTCACACATTATATATCATCTTAGCACATGAGACTATCCACTTTTTCTAGAAAATGCCATACAATTCTATGGTGGTTCTAAGTTTTTCTTCTTGTGTTTAGCTCTTACTGAAATGTTTCTTCCCCATCACTTTCCTGGTAATGTCCTGCTCATGTTTTCATTTAGAGATTAGATATGATCCCTTACTCTACTTTGCTAGAGAGAAGTAATCTCTGTTTTACCCATGTTCCCAGTCACATTTGCTCATATCATTAGTGTAGCCATTATCACCTTGCATTACTGCTTACATTATAATCTTCTGAAGAAAAGAGTTGTGTTTTGTTCAATTTTTGAATCTTAATTCCTGGAAGTAATCATTAATTAATAAATATTGCCTAAATTGAATTCTTACTTTCCTCTAGTCCTTTGTTCAATTATAAGGAAATTTTTTTAAATGAGTCACTAAAAGGGAAAATAATAATTTACAAAGTTAAGACAACATCTGTTCTACTTTGGTTGGTAAATATTTGTTTTGGGGTGAATTAAATCCAGTTAAGCCACAGTAGGGAAACAAATGTGTGTTTTCTAGTAAGAAACCCAAGTACATCAATGCAAAAAAAATTTGCCTTTATAAGTTATATTATTTTCCCCCAGATCTGCAAAAAAATTTACATGAACTTCAAAACAGTTCTATATTCAGATGCACTCAACTCACTTTTAGCTTAAACCTCAGGAATTAGTGGGAAAGATTTATTTCCTTCTCTTGGTGCTTCTATGCAGAGAAACTTCCTTAGATAACAATCCCAGCTTCTCTACCCCCCTTACTTACTTGTGGAGGGTGATTTTTCTGGTTGATGAGTTTGGAGAGATGCACTGTCTACACACCTCAACCCTCTTCTGTTTCTCAGAGAGAATTGTGTCATGTAGGGCTCTCTGCCAGGCTCTAGTGGTCTGTCACTGTGGGGAGGAGGGAGGAAAAAGCTGCATTTGGTTGGTTGTGACTAAGGGTTATGTTTCAGGGTATAATTGTACAATTTAGAGTAAATTATTAGCAAACACTTTAGGCTGCAGTCTTGAGGCACATTCTTAAAATAGTTTTTTCATTTTTCTCTGTTTGACTCCCATGTCTTTCTCACTCAGTTGGTTTCTAACTGGACATGGAAATCTCAACTCTGGAAATAATGCAATTCAAGAATTTCATTTAATAAACATACACTGAGAAGTGACAATATGCAATCCATTGTGCAACATATGGGGTGTATGAAGGTAAAATGAGAGATTAAAAATGGCAAAATGAAACTACTTCCAAATATAAGCCCCAGACAAAGCACCACGTGGCTTTCTGGCTTACCTTTCCTAAATACCAGATTTCTCTTAGATGTGAGGGCACAGATGGTGTGATTTGAATCACAGTTTTCTTTGGCTGCATTATTCTTCATTTCACTGAATGACGCTTTCCAAGCAATCTTATTAATTTTACTGTCACTCACATTTATACTGAGAAAAGTAACTATTCTCTTATGCTTTCAAAATGATCCCAAGCAATAAGCAAATTAAAATAATACATGTGACTTTTAGCAAAACACCAAATTCACTTCGTGAAATCTGAAAGCCGAATTCATCGATAAATTTCCTGTTTTAACTTAATTTGATTTAAATTTGATTTTTGAAGCATGAGGGAGGACTTACTCTCTTCTTTTCTTCATAGGACATAAGTAGAATGTTTTTGTCATTTTTGTGTTCTTCCCAGCTTAAAACATGATCAAACCAGGGCCCACACAAAACTGGAAAATAAGTGAATTGTTAATATTAAACATGATATCTTTGTGTCCCAGAGTTTTTTCCACTTCAGCGAAGAAGTCAAAGTAAGGCACATACATATTAGATTCTGGAGTGTAAGAGATTTCCTTAAAAGAGCTCAATTTCACAACTGTTTCAACTAAATACATTATTGTGATATGAAGCTGAAGGATCATATCTTTTAATAAGCCTCTTGGTGATTTTCTCCTATTTCTAATAAATATTCTTTTACTGTCAGGAAAAGTTGCAGTGGAAATACAGAGCTTGGCATTTTCACAATAATTGTGCTCTGATTATTGCTTGGCTCTTGGGAGAAATAGGCAAGCACTGAGAATTTATAATTTTCTATTTGAAAGTGACATGTTTTTCATAATTATAGGCTCTTTGCATAATAAGTTTATAAACTTCTTCAAAAATATTCTATTCACTTATCTTAGTACAAGAATGAAAATACAGTCTTAGAGATTTATTTGTAAATTATTTTATCTCTTTATTGTTGTTAAATGACAGTCTTAAAAAAAATCTCTGGAGCTTAAAAGTAAAATATTATCATGCAAAATAACCTCTTTAACAGTGATGATTAAAAATAAAAAGTGAGTAACTTCTAGTCAGCACATGCAGTCAAATAGTTGAAAAATCTAAAGCAGAAAACATAGTAATTTAAAGCACTACATATATACCTCATTCCATGCAATGCTATCATCCAAAGTTTAAATTCTAGCTAATACCCTAAGCATAGAAGATATGTTCTACTAGTCATTTCCTAACATCTTCTGACTTTTGATTCATTGACTAAACATTTATTAAACCATTAGTGTCTGCCAGACATTGTGCTAGACATTTTGAGCTTTAAAACTTTAAATAAATGGAAGTCAAATGTACTTGAAACTCACTGCAATTTTTCTTGGCTTCAGATTTTGAGAAAACAAAGGGCAAGAAAATAGTTGTAATGTATTTTTAAAATAAGAATTTCCAAGACTATTGTGGTAGCATAAGAGAATCGACACTGGGGCCCATGAGGTTATACATATCATACGAACAGGTGCTTAGAAAAGCTGCCCAGATACAGTCTTTAGTTATCAGAAATCTCAGGCTGTTTCAGTGACTTACATAATCTCTTATCTTAAAATTACCCAAATTACCATATCAGTGATAAGGGGTTCATCTTCTAAGAGTACCCAAACTTTTCCCAGCTGCAAACACTGGGTGGTAGGAAGATGATCTCCTCTGATGGAAATTTAGGCAGTTAACTAGTCACTAGTGCCCTAGACTATGCACACAGAGATCACCTGTACCTCCACTTCCCACCAGTTGCTACAATCCAGTCCTCCTGGATGATGTCACTGCCAAGAGTTGGTGAGCCCTGGAGACTATCAGGGAAACCCATCATTCTGTGGCTAGAGGACTGGGCAGAGATACAGACCCAGTGTCACCCTAAAGTTAGGTATAATTGACACTGCCCATTATGGCTTTTCAGCAGGAAATGTACTGCAATGTGCCTCAAAATATATTTAAGAATGAATTTTTGAAGCCATAGTCTGATCACAATTTGAGAGCCAGCTGTTCTATTGTTGAGTAATTTATACCCCACCTAATTCCAAAAGGTCTTAAGTCAGTCAAATTAATTTAAAGAAGTTGGCTGCCTATGACATCCTTGCCAATATAAGAAGGTATACTAATATATTTGAAAGGTGCTTTTTAATAGGGTTAGAATTTTAAAATGGCAGTTTTAGTTCATTGTAAAATTAGAATCCTCATTGTCCAGGTTATTCATATACCTGTGGCTTTAAAGAAAATATAGCTTCCAGAACAGAGATTTGAAATTTTCCTTTTCTAGAAAAAGCTTTCTTCCACATTGTTTGATTAATTACAGCATTACCCTACCACCTCCTGGCCTTAACAAATGCCTGAACTGCCCTTTCTCTGCTACCAAAAATGACTCCTTCCTGAATCATTTTGAATAGGGGTTGCTCATTCTTGCCCAACCCATATGTTTTAGGGCCTGCAGAGTAAGTCAGACATTTCACTGTTTTCTAGAGACTTACAAAACTCCCCACTTCTACAGAATTCAGGTTTCTTTGAGACTCCTATGAATATACTACTCTTTTCTTCCTTATCTCAACCCTAAAATGACCTTCTGGTCTCTCCCCTGCAGTCATGGAAGACTCTGATTTTATCACAATCTTCTTTGTCATCTCAAATCTCACCATCAGGTGTAGTCACTTTAATGAATAGCTTCTACAATACCTTACTCTGACCATTTTTGTCTCTTTCTATCTTCACTTTCTTCCCTAGACAGTTTTTCTTGCATACCTTCAATTTCCTTGCCCTGTTATTGCTTATTTTAATCACCACACACACACACACACAAAGCAGTTTTGAATCAAAACACTTTACCTTTTCTTTTCTCCCATTGCTGCAGAGTGCTGCTGAGGAAATTTATGCAACCCTGTATTAACAAGACCACCTAACAAACCGACTTGTCCTACAGTAACACATTATATTCTTTACATCAGCTATTTCAAACTTTCCACACTTTGTGCAAATCTCCTGCCCCACTCTTATATCTTTTTATAATGAGCATCTTAGTTCCTAGCTTTTAGAAAGCACTCGGAAGATAGGCCAGTTGCTCAGAAAATCAAAACTCTCTGGGATGAAGTGGTCTAGGAAATATAGAGTACTAACATAAGACTGGAGATGAAGATATAGAGGAAAAAATATATCATTGATCTATTAATCTGTCAGCATACTACCAGAACACAATTTATAGTTGTTGAACTTGAAAAACTAAAGCATACTTATATACTACCTGAAAGGTAAATTAGATGCAAGTTAGATAAACATTTATCTATGTCTCTTTATTGTACTATCTTATGTAACTGATGTCTATGACTGTGTTTGAAGATGGATACAGAATATCAGAATGCTTTAGTTATAACATAATCTCTCAGATAAATACCTGCTTGTGACATTGATATGAAACTACTTAAAAGGCTTCTGTGTCTAGTAGAATAATAAGTGAGCAGATTTCTACAGCATATTTCAACCATTACTTAATTTGATCCTCATAATCGTATTAAGTAGACCATTTTACTAGTCCTACTTTATATTAGGAGTATAGACCTCAGAATAGTTAAGCTGCCTATTCAACATTACATGGGGATTAAATTTTAATCAGAAGTTGATGCTGAATCTTCTGCCTCTATTGCTTGATATTCCAACTAGATTGTGTGCTAATTTGCAAGAGAAATAAACCTTTCAAAAAGTCATTGAAGGACATCCCTACAACACAGTCACCTATATATAATACATAGACACACATACACACACCCTGGAAGACAGACAATTTTATCTTATAAATAATAAAAAGTGAAGCTAACGCTCCCATCTGTGTAGATTTCTGTAAAAAACTTCAGTGATTCAGTGACTATTCCTGGTGGTAATGGGGTTGCTCAGGCTGGATCACTCAGATGTAGAATACTTGCAAGTGAAATCCCTTTACAACTAGACATCTATTTATTTACCTAAGAAGGTGCAAAAGAATCATCTAGAATCTTTTTCCAACTATACTCTGGCCCTCTTGGATACTCAGCTATAACTCCTGATCATGTGGTGGTAACAAAGACCATGCTCCATGAAAACCAATTAGCTTCATTGAGTTCTGGCCTGGGCTATCACTTCTGTGGTAGCATTCATAGAAAAACAATGTCTAGAGCAGTAGCAATACTAGGTCTGCTCTGCCTTGCCCTGGTCAGACCATGTCTACAGTGCACTTTACCTTCAGGGCAGTGTACTATAACGGAGATGGGCCAAATCAGAGTTCATGCAGCCACAAGAGAAGCGTTGAACTACAGTGTGTAAGGATGGCAGACAAAACAGTATTTCTTTTCTTAAGAAAAAGCAGATTCGATCTATTTTTTTTCTTTTTAAAAAAAAATTATGTATTTAAACTCTGCATACTCCAAAAATGAAACGGAGGTGGAGTGAGGCATGCTAACTAATTTCAAATATTTAGAAGGCTATCATGTGGAAGAGGAATTAATGATCAAGAGAATATCTCTCTCTCCATTTGCTGGACAAATTATGGCACAGTGGTAAGGGCAAAGGTTTTGGAGCTGCCACATGAATACACATCTTGGCTCTGCTTCTTATTAGTTACACATCTGGGAACATGTTCCTTGGCCTCCCAAGATTTGCATTTTCCTTACCTGTAAAATTAGAATAATACCATCTATTTCATGGTGTTCTAGTGAAATGAGATGTTTGCACACAGCAAATGGTTAAAAAAAATTACTCTTCTGCTTGAATCAGCAAATAATTAGAAAACAAACAAACAAAATGAAAAAACACCCTAGTAGTACTAAGATAGAATATGCTGCTTCCAGGGGTGGTGAATCTGTTGCCAGAGTAAGATGTTCTGGCTTAGTCCATACAACCTTGCCGATGTCATAAGAGTGACTTGAACACTAGGTGGGTGTTTTGACCATATAAGATTTAAGGTAGCTGTCATTCCTGAAACTTTATGATTTCACTAAATGTGTGTAATCTAGTTAAGGAGGAAAATAGATGAGAAAGAGTATCTATGAGTACGAGCAACCAACAGATAATGAAAAAATGCTCAGCCTCACTAGTCATCAAAGAAATGCAAATTCAATTCAAACCATACTGCAATACCACCTAACCCAGTCAAGATGGCTATCATCAATAACTCAAAAAACAACAGATGCTGGAGAGGGTGTGGTGAATAGGGAACACTTCTACACTGTTGGTGGGAGTGTAAACTAATACAGCCTCTGTGGAAAACACTGTGGTGATTTCTAAAAGATTTAAAAATCAACCTTCCATATGACCCCACAAACCCCCTACTGGATATATACCCAGAGGAACTCTAACCACTCTATAGAAAAGATATCTGCACAAGTATGTTTATTGTAGCATTGTTCACAATAGCAAGAATATGGAACCAACCATTCTGCCCATTGAAAGATGACTAAATTAAAAAAAGCAGTACATATACACAATGGGATATATATTTTTTATATTAATCAATATTTTTTATTATGGTTTTGTGGGGTACAGTTAAGGGTTAGGTGTACAATTACGTTTCATTCAGGCACCCTGTTGATAAGAGGTGTTTTCCCATCCCCAGACAGATATTTGTTACTGTTAATCCCATCCCCCTCCCCCACCATAGTTTCCCAGTACTGTCAGTCATTTTCTTATAGTATTACATTGGATGTTCAAGGTCCATTATATGAGTGAGAACATGTACTACTCGGATCTTTGTTCCTATGAGAGGTCACTCAGTACTATAGACTCTAGTTCCATTCAGGTTGCTGTGAAATTCATGATTTTGTTCTTTTTTATGGCTGCATAGTATTCCATCATGTATATGTACCACATTTTTTTAATCCAGTCCTCTTTTGATGGGCAGCATGGTTGTTTCCAGGTTCTTGCTATTATGAACAACGCTGCGATAAACATACGTGTGTAGGTATCTTTTTTATAGAGTGATTTGAGTTCTTCAGGGTATATTCCCAGTAGGGGAATCGTGGGATCATATGGAAGGTCGATTTTTAGAGCTTTTAGGAATCGCCACACTGCTTTCCACAGAGGTTGCACTAGTTTACACTCCCACCAACAGTGTAGAAGTGTTCCCTTTTCACTACACCCTCTCCAGCAGCTGTTATTTTTTGAGTTGTTGATAATTGCCATTCTGACTGGAGTTAAGTGGTATCTCAGTGTGATTTTGATTTGCATCTCCCTGATGATTAGTGAGGTTGAGCATTTCTTCATGTGTTTGTTGGCTGCTCGGATGTCTTCTTTTGTGTGAATTGTCTG
>NW_007231998.1:0-21599 GCF_000164805.1 Carlito syrichta
AGTCAATTACTTTTAGTCCAGGCTCTTGAAAACACAATACTCTTAAAAACTTTGCGGTCACATTAGCCCTTGGATTAGTTCTGTGTGCCAGTGGCCACTCCCATCTTTTAGTAATGTCCTTCTGAGAACATTATCAGGCACTTGAACAGAGACTTAGAAGGCAGGGGTCTAGAGCGAGACTGACTTGTGCCAGGGTCTCATCTTTGACCCTTGTAACTCTGCTCCATCATCTGGAGAAATTAACTTCCTAATGCTTTGATGTCTTTATCCATATGACATGGATAATAATAATAGTATTGAGGACTTACTGAGAAAATGGATATAAAACTGGTAGTGGGGAACTTTTCAGAAAGTGACAGTTGTCACAGTTAGTAAGTATTTAGATGATTATAGCAAGTAAGGCACCTTTTTGTGTCACTCCCCAGCAGGCCTATGAGCCAGTATTCCATCTCTGTCCCTGGCCTATAGGCCCTCTGCCTATCAACATTTTGTTTGCTCTTCAAGGTCCAGATCAGTTACCACCTCTATTCAACCTTCACTCACCTCCCAGTCAGATTTAATCTCCCCCTCTTCAGTTTCCATAGCAGTTATTTACACTCCTGTGTATTGCTTATTTAACTCTACCTTTTGTGAGGCTGGGTTATGTATCTGAGTGTTTCACCCACATGAGGGGAGGTGTGCTCTTGTTGGCCATTATTTTCTTTCCTGCCTCAACTTATTATGGTTGGTAGATACTCTCCTAATCCTTGTATTGAATTCAATTCATATAAGAGACTTCCCGAAAAGATAGGAAGTACGTTCCTTGGGTTGCGTTCAGCTGTTT
Organism: Carlito syrichta; assembly: GCF_000164805.1. Taxonomy (NCBI): domain Eukaryota; kingdom Metazoa; phylum Chordata; class Mammalia; order Primates; family Tarsiidae; genus Carlito; species Carlito syrichta. Next base: position 824 of record NW_007231998.1, read on the forward strand.
ATTTCGGAAACATGTCTAGACTTTCCAAACTGCTTAATCAAATGGGGGTTTATTTTTCTCTCATAAGAAGTCATGAGGTGGGCTAGTCATAGGTCTCTTGTCTATTTCTGTTCTGCCTCCTTAGGGTATGGCTCTCAAGGTCAGGGTTACAAGATGGCGGTCCATCGCTGGGCATCCACATCTGCTTTCCAGTCCAGACGGGGGAAGAGATCAAAGAGCAAAAGACAAAAGACAAAAGTCTCCAGTCCAGCCACTGCAAAGGAGGCTCTCAGGAAGAGCCATCAGTGACTTCTGTTCACCTCATTGGCCAAGACTGGGTCACATGATGACTTTTATTCTCAAGGGAGGATGGGAGCTTGAGCATTTAATGGAAACATTGTTAAATAAATCCTGTTTTTGTTGGAAAGGAAAAAAGGGGAAATGACATTGGATAGCCTATAAGCAGAGATGTATATTTGCTGATACTGCTTTGTTGTTAAAAACAGCAAAAGCTGACCCTGGGCATCTTAAGGAAAAAGGACACTGAGACAGCTCACAGAATGGAGAAAGCCTCTGGGGGGGCAGATATCAGGAAGCTCTGGGAACTTCACAGCAGTCCATGCACTTTCTCTCTAGGGTGCTGCTATTTATGAGACTCAGTCATAAAACAGGCTCCCAAACATTTGTTCTGAACTTCAGATTCCTGGGGTAGAAAAGGCGATTGGCTGAGCTGAGGCCCCTTGTTTGCCCTGGCGCAGCCAGCTTCATCTGGGTGACAGGCTCATGACAGGTTCATGAGGCATAGAGATGGCCTCTCAGCTCTGGCCTTACCCAGGTATTGAGTTTGTCCCCAGAGAAAAGTGAATCCTTGAGGGCCAAGCAGTTATACTTACTGGTTTTGGCATGGAAAAATTTAATGCAAGGGGTAGAATGCAGTTTAGCCAGTTTCAAGGCTCAGAAAACAGTACCCTAAAGTGAAGGTTTCAGAAGCAAAAGTCTCTCTCTGATCTTCTCCTACCCTTCTGTCTCTGGCCCCTCACTCTTCCCTAAGGCTAGCAACGGAAACTAGAATCCCACTTCCTCAAGGCAGATCTTAAAAACCAGAACTCCTTTTCTCCAAAGCCAGCCATAAAACCTAAAAATATTTTGTGTAAAAACAGTCATAAAAAAAATTATCTGAGGCCAGGCTCAGTGGCTCAACCTATAATCCCAGCACTTTGGGAGGCCAAGGTGAGTGGATTGCCTGAGCCCGCGGGTTCGAGACCAGCCCAGGCAACTTGGCGAGATTTCATCTCTACAATAAATCAAAAATTAGACAGGGGTGGTAGTACATGCCTGTAATTCCAGCTACTTGGAAGACTGAGGCGAAAGGATCACCAGCGCCCAGCTGGTCAACGCTAGGGTGGCCATGAGCATGCCCCTGCACTCCAGCTTGGGCGACTGAGTGAGACTCCAACTCAAAAAAGAAAAAAAAAATTATGTGACCTACCTTGTTGACTGAGGTCATAAGATCACCCATTCCAGAGAGGATCTTGCCCCACACCCAGGAAGAAATGTATGCTGCACAGAGAGACCAAGAAGACTCTAGACCAAGGGTTCCCGCCTCTGGGCTAAGGACTGATACTGGTCAGTGGCCTGTCAGGAACTGGGCTACACAGCAGGAGGTGAGCAGCAAAGGAGGGGAGCTCTGCCTACCATTAGGTCAGCTGTGCCATTAGATTTTCTTAGGAGCATGAACCTTGTTGTGAACTGCACATGCAAGAGATCTAGGCTGCGTGTACCTTATGAGAATCTAACGCCTGATGATCCCCCCTCTGCCCCTCAGTCTGTGGGAAAATTGTCTTCCTTGAAACCAGTCCCTGGGTCCCTGATGCCAAAAAGGCTGGGTAGTGCTGGTGTGCCAATCTAGACAGGTCTTGCTGAGTTTCCTCACTCTTTACTTTTAGCATTAGATCTTACCTTTTTTGTGCAATCCTATTTCTATGTGGCTATCCATACTTGTTTGAACTTACACATAAAAATGGGTAGTCTTTCTTCTATCTTCAGGTCTTCATTCTGAAGTCTCCTATGTATACATGTTAAATAAATTTGTATACCTTTTCACCAATGAATCTCCCTTTTTCAAGTTGATTGTTTTTCAACAAACCTCAAGAGACCAAAGGCCTCGGCCCCTATGCCAGGTTTTAGGGCTGCATATTTCCCAGAACTCACCTGGGAATTCTTCTTGTCAATGAACCAGATATTCACATGTCTGGCTTTAGATAAGTATGTTTATTTGCTACACAATGACTGGAAACAAACTGGGGATTTTTAAAAAACCAGGTAGAATGTAGTTAAAGCCAGGAAGGGCAACACCCTGAGTTTTGTGTGTGGTCAAAAGGTAAGAATTCTAGCTTGATAGGCTTTGCCCTAAGACTTGTAGAGGAGAGGAAAGGTTCTAAATGTTGACAGATTCCACTTGTCTCTCTGGATTATCCCTGAAAAGGAGAGATTGAGCTAAACATTTCTCTGCCATACCAGCCTTTTCCCTTCAAGGACTTAAAGGTGAATATGACTTTTTTTGTAGTATTCCATTATTTCCTTTATTATAGGTCTGTCCATTTTTACACCTGGTTGTTTGGGAATTAGAAAGTAGGAAATGTCTTGCCATTTGTTTTCTTGCTACTTTTGTCCTTTTCGCATCATGAGATGGTATACTGCATCATGATGAACAGTGTGAGCTTTGGAGTCTGACAGATCTGGGGTTGAGTGCTCACTTCGCTGCTCCTTGGCAATATGATCATGGACTAATAAAACCAATGAACTTGGCCCACAGTGGATATGATAGATGTTTTCCAGGGTTAGTTCCAGCCAGTATATTTTTCTTGTGTGTGTGGGTATGTACATATAGTGTCTATAATACCTTTGTCCTGCTTTTATTACTTAATATTATACCTTCGAAGTCCTTTCTTATCAGTCCATGCAAGTCAGCCTCAATCTTTTTAATGGCTACTCGGTGTTACAATAGCATGACTGTACTGTCCTTTGGTTAACACATTCCTCCTCTTAAGTTGTCTCCAAATTTTTACTGTTAACAATTATACTGCGGCCTTAGAATAACCCTCTTTACATATGTATGGGAACTTATCTATTGGGATAAATTGCTTAAAGTATAATTGCTAAGTCAAAGGGCTTGTGAATTTTAATGGTTATAGTTGTAGCCAAACTGTTCTTCATAAAAGTGGTACCAATTTACATTTCTACCACAGGCTGCATAGGGAAGCCTGTTACTTACACTCTCCCCCAACACCATGTTTTCTAATTTCTTTATAGTATTTGTTAATATGATAAAATGTTATTTATGATTTCAAGTTACATTTCTTTAATTTTGAATGTGCATTGGCACCTATGTTTAAAAGCCATTTGCATTTTTTTTCTTGCTAGGTATCTTTTCTCTTGTAGGGGAGCGGGAGATAGTTTGTCCTCTGAAATTAACTTGTCAGAACTTTTTGTGATTTGAGGAATTTACCTGTTATATTATGTTGCATTTTCCTATCATAATTGTCTTTTTGCTGTTTATGATTTTGAAGGCTTCCTGTGGTCACAGTCATTAATCTTTTCCTTTGAGGCTTTTCGTTTATGAATCTTGCTTTAGCTGTTCCCACTACAATTTTTTTAGTTGCAATGTTTTCTTTGATGACTTTCATAGTTTATTTTTTTAACCTTCTGCCCCACTGGAATTTATGTTGGTGTAAGTAGTGGTGATACATCTTTATTTTTTTCCCTAATGTCTGGTCAGTTTTCCTACCACCATTTGTTGGACAATCAAGTTTTGTTTTTGTTGTTGCTGTTTTTTTACTGTTTTCATATGTTACCTTGGTAAGAAATTCTTTGTGTTTGGGGGTGAGGAGTCTACCTTGAATGTCTTCAACTTCCTGAATTACCTTGAGCTACCTTGAACTTCCTACAAAAGCCACAGTTTGAAAGTTGGATGTACTGGTCAGTCCTGATCCTGAGTTTACATTCCAAATTTTGTTGATAGTTTTAATTAAATGAAAGGCATTAGGGTCTCACTTTATTATGTTCTGGCAGCCTCTGGCCACTGCATGTCACATCAGGAAGTAATATACTGACATGGTGGATCTAATGTGTGACCTGGCAGACGAAATAGTCTTTGAGTAACATGGGGAAAAAAAAAAACATTTCATTCTAAATAATCAGTTACTATTTTCTAACAATGAATTGCCTTGGAGCATTGTTGACAAATGGAGGGGAACAGAGGTGAAGAGATTTATGAAGATTGGTTAAGTGCTGAGTGCTCAAGGCAGTCCTTCATCCTTTATGGTGGGCTTTGCTTACTCAGACTAAAGTCTGCTGTCATTCTTTGTGTGACATTAGCTTCTGTTCTTTTTTTTTGAGTTGGAGTTCCACTCTGTTGCCCAGGCTGGAGTGCAGTGGCACACTCACAGCCGCCCCAGCTGGGCTCCAATGATCCCTCGCCTCAGCCTTCCAAGTAGCTGGAATTATAGGCACAAGCTACCCCGCCTGGCTAATTTTTTTATTTATTGTAGAGACAAGGTCTTGCCAAGTTGCCCGGGCTGGTCTCAAACCCGTGGGCTCAGGCAATCCACTTGCCTCAGCCTCCCAAAGTACTGGGATTACAGGCTGAGCCACCAAGCCCGGCCAGTTTCTGTTCTCAGAGGCTACTTTGTTGGCATAGTCAGTGCTCAGGGCATTTGCTCACATATAGTTCACCTCTGCCATACCACCATGCCCAGCCTAGTAATTCACTTTTTAAAAAAATATTTATTTTTGTATTTATTTATTTGAGTCAGGGTCTTACTCTGTCACCCAGGCTAGAGTACAGCAGTGACATGATTATGGTTCATCACAGACTCAACCTTCTGGGCTCTGGCTATTCTCCCTTCTCAGCCTCTTGAGTAGCTGGAACTATAGGCACACATCATCATACCTGGCTAATTTTATTTTATTTTTTGTAGTGATGGAGTCTTGCTATGTTGCCCAGGTTGGTTTCAAACTCCTGGGTTCAAGTAATCCTCTCACCTTGGCCTCCTAAAATGCTGAGATTATAGGCATGAGCCACTATGCCTGGCGGTAATTCTCTTTTCTAAGATAGCTGCTTCCTCACATTTTTCAGGCTTCTGCCCCAGTACCGCTATCAGATGTTGGGAGCCAGCCATGGAGGCCCACTGAGCGTTAGGGATCAGGAAGGGCCGTTGACCCCGAGACCACTAGGATGCGTTCGGGAGATATTTGACCCCATTTCCTCCCCCTTTCTACTCAGCACTAACCAGATTAAGCTCCTGTGAGCTCAAAACAGAAAAACTCTGAGACCGGGATGAACACAAGCTAACTTTAGAAGCTCATTGCTCCCATTCTTCCACAAACTGCAGTTTTGGCTTTCACACAACTTATAATTCAAACTCGTGTCACATCTAAGAGCCTTAGTATTGGTCACAGGCTTCTGGGTCATGATCTTAGGATTTATTGAAGTTGAATAAGGTGTAAATTGTAGAATATAGTTTTAGAAGACAGCCATTTTGTTGAAAGAATGCGGCTGCAGGTAGCCCACTGTGAACTTTGGACTGGGCCACATTCCAAACATTCTGGGATGGGCCACTTTCGTTTGTAAAGTAAATACTTAAGCTTCTATAGAATTGTTTAACTTGGCATAAATCAATCAGTTTAGGATGAAAAAGGTTTATAGAATATGTCAGTCACAGATTAGGTTATCCTTTGTTATGGGATTTTAAGATTATCATATGAAAAGGGTTTAAAGGCAATCATTGATTAAGTTTTCATGGATTAAGGTTTCTGGTGGGTGGGGGACGCCCCTCCCGCATCTGACTTTGTGTATAAAAGACCCGTTGTAATTCCCAATAACACTCATTCGCTTCTGCACTAGACTGGAGTCCAGTTTCTTTTTTTTTCCTCTTCTTTCCCCCAATTGCTGACACCGTCTCCACCTTTGGGGTACCCTGAACCCAGCTGAAGCTGGTCTCTGGCAATCAGAAGTCTTCCCTGAGCACCCTACCTATAATGTTATTTCATCTTGTGTTATTTTTTTCAGAGACTGTTACTTTCTGACAACACTTATTCTGACCTCCCCCTGAGCTCCATGAGCTGAACACCTAGAATGTGGCCTGGCATAGAAGCACTCAACTACTTATTAAACGTACAAGTCTATGTTGCCATCTCCTTATCTTGACTGCTTATCAGTAATGTGCAACTGAGAAGTTGCTAGAACTGAATTTGTTCCACTTTGATCAACAATCCTAGATTGTTTCTTTTTGCCTTCCTCTGTCCTAGGAAAGTGTGACCCAGCCATTGGGTTCTGAGAAGGTTAGGTCTATTCAGGTGGGTGTTTGTATCTGTCTGAGAGATATTATTTCCAGGATGGTCAGAGTGCTGGACTAGAAAGCTCAGGGGCCATGACCTTTACCAGAAGCTATAAAACCAGCAAGTGACAGCCAACTCTGTTTTGTGAGCTTGTGTCTAAAACAATGCATGCAGAAACTGGCACATTTTTCTTAGTGTTTCAGAGACCTCATGTCACAAAATCCCAGGTCCCTTAATTTGCTGATCATGATGTCTCCAGTGGTATGATACAGGAAGACGAGAAGAAAAAGAAAGTTTTGTGGATACTACTTTGAGATAGCCTTGTAATGACCCTGAATCTTTACTATCAGGGAAATTTCTATGTAGAAAGAATTTTGGGTAAAAATTTACTTGTAACTGGGAGGGAGGAGACTCTTTTGAGGCTTTGTTTGCAAAGCAATATTGAATATTGGTTTAGGAGAGATAGTTAATAAAGACTTGAGCATTTCCAAACCACATCTCTGCTTCTGCACCTCTAGCTGGGAGGGATGAAGGAGGGAGTTCAGCACAGGAGATCTTAAGGGGGTATATTATTACACAACTCCCAGGAGGGGTTTAGGGCAGCAGTGCCCATTGAGTCTGGTCCCTGGTGTCTTTCTGTTTAGTGTGAAGTTTTCTGAGTTCTCAGAGCCTTCGATGGTATCTCTCTGACCTCCTGAATTGCACTTTGCACATTCTTTGTGATAATTACCTTAGTTATGACTTTTCAGGATGTAAGAGAAATTGCTCAGACTGGCTGAAGAACAAAAGGAATTTTATGGACAGCTTCAGGGTTGTCTCACAGAACCCAAGGGAAATGACCCATGAATGTGCTTTATTAGGTGCTGGAAACAGAAATGCAAGGGGTGGTTCCAAGACAGGTGTCCCTGTGGAGGTTTTATTGACTCTTATCTTTCATTCTTTCTACATAGCCCCCATTTTCTCCAAAGAAATACCAGTTTCCTGTGCTTCTCATCTGCACATGGTGGAAAATATCTCCATAGTTTCTGAGCTTGCGTATCCTACCTGGTCCAGCACTAGCAAACATGAATAAGTAGATGTTAATGTAGTCTTGAACTCATGGAGGAGAGAATCTGATTGGGCCATCTTGGTTCAGATATACATGCTAATACAATTATCCATGGCTAGAGGTTTGAGGTTAAGTGGAAGAACTCTAGGGACCCCTGTGAGAATCCTTCATGGAGAAAGGAGCTGTTGACTGGGCAGATCCCCGCAAAACCCTTCATTATAATCAACACTGCCAATCACCATCACTCATAGTTATGTGTCTGTGCTTTCACTCTTTTGGAAGTTCTATGAGAAAGAGAATTGTGTTCATTATTCTATCCTAGCACCTAGCAGAGTATTCATTTTAATGAAAAAGTTAGTTGCATTCTCAGTGTCTTAAAAGTTGGCAGCACAGAGCAACATGATCAAGGGAAGTAGTTGACGGTTTGAGTTGTAAAGGCCAGGGTATGCTTGTTTTGCATTCCAATGCACATGTCATTACATACAACACCGAGCTCACTTTTGGCTGTTTGGTGTCATTACTTGTCTGCCTATATAATTTTATTGTTGATAGAATTGCTGTTTCATAACTTTCCTTTTTACCCTCCTTCAGAAAGTAAAAGTGTTTCTCTGTCTTCTACCAACATCTTTTTTTATTCCCCAGAAGTAACAATATCTATCTGCCCAGAGGTCTAACAAGAATATATCAGCATATCATGTAATATTTTCTCCTCCTAATAATATTGCTTGGTGGCTTTTCCATGTCAACATGTATATCCATCTTACTTTTTTCAACAGTTCAATATTAAAAAATCTTAAACAGAAAGATTAAAGAAATATTATTCATCACAAAAATCCCACCATTTACAGTTTACTATGCCTGAGTTATCACACATCTATCCCTCTAGCCATCCTTCTATTTATCTTTTTATTCCATCTTATTTTTTGACACATTCACAGTAAGTTACCGATATTGGTATACTGTCCCTTAATGCTTCCTATGCACATCATTAACCAGGGTTCAATATTTGGGTACACTTTTGGGGAGATAAATTTTACATATAGTGAAATTCACTTAAGTGTAAAAATTGGTGAGTTTTGACAAATGTGTCCACCCAATGTATCTCAAAACCCTATCAAAAAATAGACAACTATCACAACCCCAGGAAGTACATATTCTTTTGGGTAAAGCTTCTTTCACTAACCATGTTTTTGAGAGTCATCTGCGTTGTTGAGAATGGCAGTAGGATGTTCCTTTCTGTCGCCAACTAGTAGCGTTTTATTGTCTGAATACACTGACAGTTTGTTTATCCATTTTCTTATTGAGAGGCATCTGGGCTGTTACCAGTGTTTAGAAATTATGAGTAAAGCTGCCATAATTATCCTATTAATAGTATGGGTCTTTTTGTGGGTCTATTTCATTTCTCGAGTGAAAATAACTAGAATTGAAAGTGCTGTATCAAAAGGTAAGTATATATTTAAGCTGCTGCTGCTGCTTTTTTTTTTTTTTAAAGAGTCAGGTTCTTGTTCTGTTGCCCAGGCTGGAGTGCAGTGGTGTAATCATAGTTCACTGCAGCCTCTAACTCAAGGGCTCAGGTGCCCACCCCCAACCTCAGCCTCCCAAGTAGCTAAGACTACAGGAACATACCACCAAGCCTGGATAATTTTTGTATTTTTTGTGGAGACCGGGTCTTACTGTGTTGCCGAAACTAGTCTCAAACTTCTGGCTGCAAAGGATCCTCCTGTCTTGGTTTCCCAAAGTGCTGGACATACAGGTGTGAGTTACTGTGCCCAGCCTCTATTGCAGCGTTTAAAAGTAGATATGAGCCGGGCTTGGTGGCTCAGCCTGTAATCCCGTGCTTTGGGAGGCTGAGGTGAGTGGATTACCTGAGCCCGCGGGTTCGAGACCCGCCTGGGCAACTTGGCAAGACCTCATCTCTACAATAAATCAAAAAATTAGCTAGGCATGATAGCCCGCGCCTGTAGTTCCAGTTACTTGGAAGGCCGAGGCGGGAAGGATCGCCGGAGCCCAGCAGGTCGAGGATGCGGTGGCCGGGAGCATGCCACTGCACTCCAGTCTGGGTGACAGAGTGAGACTCCAACTAAAAAAAAAATAAAATAAAAAATAAAATAAAATAAAAACAGATATACACTGACATATAGATAAACCATTATTCATTACGACTATTCTCCTGCTGAAGGATACTTAGGTTGTTTCCTTTGTTTGCAATTATAAAGCTGCCATAGCAAACCTCTTGATGTGTATTTTTTGCTTTCTTGAGCAAGGGAATCCACAGGTAAGTTACTACTACTGGAATGACTGAGTCAGAATTTTCCCTTTCAACGTCAGGCTGCTGGGAAGCTATCTGAGGCTTTGTAGCTCAAAATGTGGCCCTTGGACCAGTAACATCACCTGGGAGCTCATTAGAAATGCAAATTCTTAAGCCCCCTTCCAGGCCTAAGGAATCAGAATCTGCATTTTAACAAGATTCCCAGGTGATTCCTATGTACTCTGTAAAGGAAAGAAAATGGAAGAGAGAAGAGCTTTATTGAAATTCCAAACACCTAGTTAGCTCTCTAGTAACTTTTCCTGGGAGGTGTGAATTTCAAATAGTTGAAGTTGATAACTATACAGAAGCCGAAATGATTGCCTCATGATCAGGTTTTACAGTGAATCACAAGCATAACATTTTAGAGGCTCAGAATGAAATAAGACCTGCAACTTTATCTTTTTTAGTGGTTTTCTAACCACGTTCCTCCTGGGGCCTTATTCCCAAGGCATCCTCTGGGATTAGTCACTGACCTCTCCTCTCACCCCCACAGAGTCACCAGATTTTAACACATTCTATTTACACACTGGGGAGCTCAGCAATATTCATTTTTAAAATCGTAAACTTTTAGGTTGAAGAATTTAAAACCTACAGAATAGTTGGCGATATTAATTTATGCAATGTTTTTATTTTTTATTTATTTATTTTATTTTATTTTGAGTTGGAGTCTCACTCTGTCGCCCAGACTGGAGTGCAGTGGCCGCTCCCGGCCACTGCAGCCTCGACCTGCTGGGCTCTGGTGATCCTTCTGCCTCAGACCTTCCAAGGAACTGGAACTACAGGTGCGCGCTACCACGCCCGGATAATTTTTTGATTTATTGTAGAGATGAGGTCTCGCCTGCCCAGGCGGATCTCGAACCCGCGGGCTCAGGCAATCCACTCACCTCAGCCTCCCAAGGTGCGAGATTACAGGCTGAGCCACTGAGCCCGGCTTATGCAATGTTTTTAAATGATGTCATACTTTATGTAGATTAATACAATGAACGTTCATACCCTTCATGATACACTTCATGTATATGTAGAGATACTAGTATTTTGCCACCTCCTTCCCTCCATAATTACACCCACACGCATGTATACATACAGATATATACTCTATATACCCAGTTAGGTGAAGGGGAACCCAAAAACCCCCAGAATTTATTTATTAAAAATTGTGTTTTTTTCTTACATGTTTAAACCTCAGTCACCTTCAAAGTACTCTGAGTCTGATGTGATACACCCATCAAGACGCTTTTTCTACTGCTCAAAACAGTTTTTGAATTTGTCAATTTTGATGCCTTTTAGTGCTTCAGCCATTTTTTTTGTTTCACCTCTTCCACAATGGCAAAATATTTCCCGGTGGGGACGTTTTTCATCGGGGAAACAACAAAAAAATGTTGCTCAGGTGAGAGCAGGTGAATAGGGAGATTGGGTACAGGGGTCATGCTGTTTTTGGTCCAAAACTACTGAACACTCAATGTGATGTGAGCAGGTGCACTCATAAATCACCCATCACGAATGGGCAACAGTGTTGAAAGAATCTCCAAGAAAATTCACTGAAGCCTAACACAGCCTTTCACAACAATGGTAGCTGGTGCTGGAACACTTACCTAGCAGAGGAAGCCTGTGGTACAAGAGACCCACCCTTCAAAAAATAATTCTGGGTTTATTTTTGGGTCCCCCCCAATACACTGCACAGCTTCTTAGGGTGTGTTTAATAGTGTTTATTTTTTTGTTTGTTTGTTGAACTACTTGAAAATGAGCTGTCCTGATATGTAACCCTGAATACTTTAGCCTGCATCTCCTAGGAACCAAGTCATTTTTTCACATACTATCTATTCAAATTCATATTCAAATTCATATTCAAATTCCTCCAGTGGTCTTACTAACATTTTTTGTATCTGTAGTTTTTTCCTCAGATTGAATTAAAAATCACAGTTGTATTTATTGTATTATCTATTGCTGTGTACACATGACTCCAACATTGCCGGAGTCCAGCTCCAGCCGGGTTCAGGGTACCCCAAAGGTGGAGACGGCATCAGCGACTGGGGGGAAGAAGAAAGAGAGAGAGAGAAAGAAAGAGAGAGAAAGAAAGAGACCGGACCCCTGTCTAGTGCAGAAGCCATTTATTGGGAATTACAACGGGTCTTTTATACACAGTCAGGTGTGTGAGGGGCGTTCCCCACCCACCAGATGTTCTTTCAGGTATAATCCCATAACAGATGTTAAACCTAATCCATGAAACCTTAATCCATGACTGCCTTTAAACCCTTTTCGTACTGCCTATAAACCCTTTTCATATTGCCTATAAACACTTTTCATACTAATACCAAGTTAAACAACTCTATAGAGACTTAAGTACTTACTTTACAAACTAAAGTGGCCCATCCCGAATGTTTAGAATGTGGCCCAGTCCAAAGTTCACAGTGGACTACCTGCAAGTAACCCAGCCGCATTCTTTCAACAAAATGGCTGTCTTCTAAAACTATATTCTACAATTTACACCTTATTCAACTTCAATAAATCCTAAGATCATGACCCAAAAGCCTGTGACCAATACTAAGGCTCTTAGATGGGACCCAAGTTTGAGCTGTAAGTTGTGCGAAAGTCAAAACTGCAGTTTGTGGAAGAATGGGAGCAATGAGCTTCTAAAGTTAACTTGTGTTCGTCCCGGTCTCAGAGTTTTTATGTTTTGAGCTCACAGGAGCTTAATCTGGTTAGTGCTGAGTAGAAAGGGGGAGGAAATGGGGTCAATAGCTCCCGAACGCATCCTAGTGGTCTCGGGGTCAACGGCCCTTCCTGATCCCTAACGTTCAGTGAGCCTCCGTGGCCGGCTCCCAACACAACATATAGTGGCTTAATCTGACATTTATTATCTCACACTTCTGTGGTTCAGAAAGTTGGGGCCTGGCTTGGCTTTGCGTCAGGATCTCTTGCAGGTCACAGCCAAGGTATTGCCTGGGCTCCAGTCATCTCAAGGTTCATTGCACACATAGTTGTTCAAAGAATTCATCTCACGGGCTGTTGACTGGAAGCAACATTTTAAAGTGACTGCTCTCCTCCTCCTGTATAATCCATCCTCTTTAGTGCAGGTGGAATCCGTGACTTACCTCTAGCCAATAGACTGTGGCAAATGTGACAGTAACGCCCTTCATTAAGTTATCCTATAGAGGATTTGATCTTAGGAGACACTCCTGCTGACTTTGAAGAAGTGAGCGGCATGTTGTGAGAGGGCCAGCTGCCAGAGAGCTGCTGGGACATTTGGAATTAAGAGCAACCACAGCCTAGCAGCCAGCAAAGAAGGTGGTGACTTCAGTCCTACAACTGCGGGAAACTGAACAATCACATGAGCTTGGAAGGGGAAGCTGAGCATCAAAAAGGAACTTGATCTCACCTAACTGTTTCCCAGGGGATAGTTTTGTGAGACCCTGAGCAGAGGACCCAGTTAGGTCCTGCCTGGACTCCTGACACACAGAAAAATGTGCAATAATAAATGTGTGCTGCTTTTAAGTGACTACGGTTGTGTGTGTGTGTGTTTTTTAAATCAAGCAATAGAAAACTAGTGAACAACCTTAAGTTCCTCACCATCTGGGCCTCTCAGTTAGGGTATCACATAGCATCTTGCTTCTTCAGAGAAGCTGGCAAGAAGGGCCAAAGAGAGTACGAGCAAGATGGAAGCCAGTCTTTTTTTTTTTTGAGTTGGAGTCTCACTCCATCACCCAGACTGGAGTGCAGTGGCCGCTCCCAGCCACCGCAGCCTCGACCTGCTGGGCTCCGGCGATCCTTCTGCCTCAGCCTTCCAAGCAGCCGGAGTTACAGGTGTGTGCTACCACGCCTGGCTGATTTTTGAGTTATTGTAGAGATGAGGTCTCGCCAAGTTGCCCAGGTGGGTCTCGAACCCGCGGGCTCAGGCAATCCACTCACCTCAGCCTCCGAAAGGCGCGGGATTACAGGCTGAGCCTCTGAGCCCAGCGGAAGTTAGTCTTTTATGGTTTAATATTGGGGGTAACTTCCTATCATTTATTGCTATACGCTATTCTTCAGGAGCCTGTTTCTAGGTCTAACCTTCCGCACGCACACACATGCATGCATCTGTGGGACCTGGAGCATGTTTACACACACTGAATGGATTACAGAAGGGTGTGACTGCTGGGAGAGGGACAGCTGAGACCCATTTCAGAAGCTGCCTGCCACACTTGTCCTTCCTCTTTAGAATGTTTGTTTTGCTACTTTTTTCTTTTTTTAGAGACAGAGTCTCACTCTGTGGCTCAGGCTGGAATGCAGTGGCCACAGCCTCAAACTCCTGGGCTCAAAAGATCCTCCTTTCTCAGCCTCCGAAGTAGCTAGGACCACAGGTACATGCCACCAAGTCCAGCTAATTTTTAATATTTTTTGTAGAGATGGGGTCTCACTGTGTTGCCCAGGCTGGTCTTGAAGCTCTCTCGCCTTGAGCAGTTCTCCCACCTTGGCCTCCTAAATCACTGGGATTACAGGTGTGAGTCACCAGACATCTGGCCTTTGCTACCTTTTTTCAGAAAAAATGTTTATGACTAAGTGTGTTGTCTTCTTGCGTGTTTAGTCATCTGGATTTATCCTATTCTTTATGATTAAATTCAAATGAAGCATTTTTTCTATGAATACTAATTGGCAAAGTCATATATACTTCTACCTGTTTTCATTTTATCAGATTCAGAGGCACATAAGTTCACAGATTTGAAGACTATTTGTATAAATTATTTTTCTGTGGATTGTGCACACGTATTTGTCTTCTGCCCATTTTTCTATCTAGTTTCTATCAGTTTTCTTTATCACTCCCTCAAGAGTTCTTTATATAGTTGGGAGATTAAGTCTCTCATATATATTGCAAATATTTTCTCTCAACATGTCCTTTATATTTTGACTTTTACTATGTTTTTGCCATTCAACACTTTTTATGGAGTTGAGATTAACAGTTTTGTTTTGGTATTCTTTCATCTAAATTTTCCCTGCAGCCTAGATCATAAAGAAATTCAACCAGGTTTTCTTATAATACTTGCATGATTCCATTGTTTTGGGTTAGACCTCTGATACATTCAGGGTGTATGCTGGTCTATTTGTAGGAAATGGACCCAGATTTTTCCTCCCAAATGACTGCCTCACTCGATTTATTAAAAATACCATTGTGTGTGTGTGTGTGTGGGGGGGTTCCTAGTGATTTTTGAGGCAGGCACAGCTAGCATAGCTCAGATTCAGATAGATGAACTTCCATAGGCAGATGCATGGAAATTATAGGAACGTAACTCACTTGAACATCACCCCACAGACCAGGCACACCAGATCCAACCTTGGAATCACAAATGCAATAGGAAGTTACCAGAGACATTGAGGCACAACACTCTAAGAGGAAACTTAAACAATAACTTTTCCTGTTATCCTAAGAATCCTTTGTGCCATAAGTAAGCTTGGGAGTTAAATGATAAGAATTGAAACTTGTAATCAATTGCTTGAAACCCACAAATCTTAACGTAGAAGATAGGTTGCTTAATCATTATTTTGGACAATATATAGAGTGTTCTACTTACAAGTTTGTGTACTTTCCCTTAAGGCACCTGTATTTCTTGAATGTCTTCCTTTCTAATAAACTTTCCTTTAAACTTTACATTGGATTCACTCTGAAATTATTTTCTGTGGTAAAGGCAAGAACCCATGGAGTAACTACATCCCACACCACCTAACATCTCAAATGAGATACTAACATCATATACTAAATGCCCATATATACTTGGGTCTCCTTCTGGATTTTTAAAATTCTGTGCCATTGATCTCTCTCTTTGTCTAGTCAGGTGCCATTACCACACTCATACAATCTTCCTGCATTTATTTTAAAGTTGTTTCTAAGTAGTTTATCTTTTTTTGTGCTATTGTAAAAGGAGTTTTATCTTTCTTGTTTCTTCTAACTGGACGTTATATGCAAATATAAAGGTTATTAATCTTTTTAATTGTAATTTTATGTCCTACTTACTGAATTATTTTATTGCTTGTGTTCATTTTATCTCTGAGTCACTTGATTTTTCCACTGGTACTATCATATTATGTCAGCTGTGAATAGAAGTAGTTGTACTTATTTTCCTATTCTCATGCTTTGGCTTGGTTTCTTTTGTTTATTGTTGACTAATACCTTCAATTTAATAGTAGTGGAGATAGAAGGCAATCCTGCTTCTTCTGATTTTATTGGGAATACCTCTAATGAGTTCCCATTAAGTGAGGTAGTGTGTGTGCACGCATGTATTTATGTGTATACTCTGAAATATTATGTTTAGTATATATTAATTTCTACTTTATTTGAATGATACATTTTGTTGAAATACAAAATCTATTCTGTTTATATTCTTTTCCTTTCTAGCTTTATTAATATGGTAAATTACATTACTGAATTTCCTAATATTATAATGATCCTGCATTCCTGCAAAAGTTTTATAAACTGTGTTGAATTCTGTTTGCCAATGTTTTGTATTTTGCATAAATGAGATTGGATGGTAGCATTTGTAGTATGGTTCTTTATGACATATTTATCAGATTTAGGTATCAATATTTATAAAAATGATCTGGAAGTTTTCCTTTTTTCCTGGAATAATTTATGTGACATTTGAAATTATCCAGTTTTAGAAGTTTTGATAGAATTTCCCTGTGAGGACTTCTGAGTCAGGTGCTATTATGGGGCAGTAATTTGATAATTTCCTCTATGAAAATTTATCCTAGTTTTTTTTTTTTTTACTTTACTGGTTAAATTTTGGTAAATTGTATTTTTTGCAAAGTTATTTTATATACGTTTTCAGTTTTATTTGTATATGGTTGTAAAAAGTAACCTCTGAAGATTTAAAAAAAATTTTTATTTCTTTTATTTCAGGACTTGCTTTTTCCTTGTAATTTCTTATTTGATATGTTTTTCTTCTCCCTGTCCCTATTCTTTTTCTTCCTGAATGAGAGACTAGTGATTTGTCTATCTTATTGCTGTTTTTAGTAAACTAGAATTTGATCTATTCTATTTTTCTATTTTCAATATTATTATTTTATACTTTCATCTTGATTTTTTTCCATTCTTGTTGCTTTCTTCGGCTTCCTTTCCTGTGCTTTTGTTGGTAATTGAATTTATTGACCTTTATTTTTCACTTGTTAGTGATATAAATATTTAAGGTCATAAATGTTCTACTGATTTTGAAGCTTCAGTTATACTTCATAAATTCTGAAATTTAAGTAAATGCAATTTCAGTTTATACTTTTTTTTACCTAAGCATTTTTAAGAAGGAGTTTTTACAAGTTCTAGAGAGAAAAAAAGAACTCTTTATATTTTTGTTATTTTTTTATTTTATTGCATTGTGCTCACAGTATGCATGGCTCTACCCTGTGGAACTTACTGATATGTGGTCATTTTTTGGTGACTGTTCCATGTGACTGGCAAAGAGATATATTTTCTGTTATCAGTATGTAAAGTTTGCTGTGTACCATTGGATCTACCTTACTGATTTTATTGTTTAGGGTTTCTATATGTTCACTTATCTTTCTGTACACTTGACCTTCTTTTGAATAAGAGTAGCATGTTAAAATCTGCTGGTATGTTTATTGTCTATTTAAAAAAAAACTTTTTATTTTAAAGATGTGTGGGATACAGTTCAGGGTTAGGTATACAATGTTCATTATGGTACCCTTGTTGATAAGTTGTGCTCCCCCTCCCCTGGCAGAATTCCACTACTGCCAATCCTGCCTCCCCCCTCCATCTATTGCCTATTTATCACTGCATCTTTTATGGTTTCTGTTCTGTGAGAGTGATTGTTATGTTATTTGCAGTCTAGGTATTCATGACATCCATCTTAATTGTGTATTGTGGCCTGTAACATAATAAAAGGCCTTTCTTCTTTTGACCCTTGTGTAAGCTTATACTTTCTTTCTTTCTTTTTTTTTGAGTTGGAGTCTCACTCCGTTGCCCAGGCTGGAGTGCAGTGGCATGCTCATGGCCACTCACTCAGGTGATCTTTGCACCTTAGCCTTCCTAGTAGTCAGAACTTCAGGCACGTGCTATCACATCCAGCTAATTTTTTGATTTATTGTAGAGATGAGGTCTGGCCAAGTTGCCCAGGCTGTCCTCAAACCTGTGGGCTTAGGCAATCCCCTCACCTCAGCCTCCCAAAGTGCTGGAATTACAGGCTTGAGCTACCGTGCTTGGTTTATACTTTCTTAGTGTTTATATTTACCTGGTATACCTTCAGTCACTCTTATTTTTAGCCTTTCTGAATTACTTTGTTTTAAACATGTCTCTTGTATACAGCATAGAGATGAGTTTGATTTGCAAGTTTACTGAAAATCTTTTTTTAACAGTTGAATTGGCCTTTTTATACATCTGATGTGATTGGTATTTTGATCTCAAATATCTTATTTTTGTTACATTTGCTGTGTTTATTTTTCTATGTGGTCTATTTTCTCTCTCTCATTTAATTTTTTTTAACTTTGAAAGGTACTTACTTTTTGTACTAGTGGCGTCTTTATACTAATGCTTTTTGTCACTAACGTGTTTCCTAGGAGACAGTCATTAGTTGACTTATCATTTCTTTCTTCTCTCAATTTTAAGTTGTGATATTTCTACCTTGGCAGAACATTTATCTTTTCTCCTTTGTTTTACTCTCAGATCTATAATTAAACATTTTTTCATGTGTAAATAAAAAGACCATTAGTGCCAAAGTTTGCATAATCATCTTTTGGTTGAATAGGGCTTGCCAGACTTTTCTGTGCATACTGAACCCTTGGAGATTTTGTTAATGTGCAGATTCTGACTCAGAAGATCTAAAGAAGAACTTGAGATTTTGCATTTTTAACAGTCTTCTAGATGTGGCTGCTGCTGCTGACTGGAGATAACATTTGGAATAACCAGGTTCTAGTAGATTCCTCATGAAGAGTTTGTGAATTCAGTATCTGCCAGTTCTTGTATGTTTAAACTGTTTTTTTCTAGGGTGGGCAAGATGGTTCACACTCATATCTCAGCACTTAGGGAGGCTGAAGTGGGAGGACTGCTTGAGTCCAGGAGCTCAAGACCAGCAACAGAGTGAGATGTAGTCTCTACAAAAAAAATTCAAAAATTTGCCAGGTGTGGTGGTGCATACCTATACTCACAGCTATTGGGGAGGCTAAGTAATAATAAAAATAATTTTAGTAATAATGTTCTCACTTGTACTGACTCAAACTATTCTTCAAAAAATAGTTTTCTTCTGGTAGTGCCTAAATTCTGACCCTTGGGTTTCCATAGAATAAGTGATTTAAAAGAATTTACTATGTGGGCCAATTGTGGTGACTCATGCCTATAATCCCAGAACTTTGGGAAGCCAAGGTGGTAGGATCACTTGAGCCCAGGAGTTCAAGACCAGGCTGAACAGCATAGCAAGACCTTGTTTCTACCAAAAAAAAAAAAAAAAAAAAAAATCAAAAAATAGCCGGGCATGGTGGCGCACACCTGTAGTCCCAGTACATGGGAAGCTGAGATGGAAAGATCACCTGAGCCCAGGAGGTTGAGGCAGGTGATTGGTGAGCATGCCATTGCCCTCCAGCCTAGGTGATAGAGCAAGACCCTGCCTCAAAAAAAAAAAAAAAAAAAGAAAGAAAGAAAAGAATAATAAAAGATAGTAGAGTATTTCTTTTTACTCTGTAAAATCTTTTTGTCATCTAATAGATTTTATAATGTTTGATGCCTAAAAATCATGATCATAAGTTTTCTCTTTTTCAGAATATAAAATGATCCTAATTACTTCAATCATACTGCTTCTGGATATAGAAATAGTTTAATGGAGGATCACATAGGAATGAGACTTTGTGCTTATTTTATTAGTTGTACTTATTATTTTTTTAATATATATTTTTTATTTTAAAATCGTGGGGTACAGTTAAGAGTTAGGTATACAAATATTCATTGTGCAGGTACCCTTGTTGATGAGGTGTGTCCCCCTTTCCCCAGACAGATATTGACTACTGTTAATCCCACCTCCCTTCCCCTCCCTGCCTCCCCATAGTTTCCCACCACTGTCAATCCTTTTCTTATAGTATTATGATAGATGTTCAAGGTCCACTATATGAGTGAGAACATGTGATACTCAGATCTTTGTTTCTGTGAGAGGTCACTCAATATTATAAACTCTAATTCCATCCAGGTTGCTGTGAAGTTCATAATTTTATTTTTTATGCCCGTGTAGTATTCCATCATGTATATGTACCACATTTTTTAAATCCAGTCCTCTTTTGATGGACAGCATTGTTGGTTCCATGATCTTGTTATTGTGAACAATGCTGCAATAAACATGTTTGCGGGTATCTTTTTCACAGAGTGGTTTGAGTTCTTCAGGGTATATTCCCAGTAGGGAGATTGCAGGGTCATATGGAAGGTCGATTTTTAGAGCTTTTAGGAATCGCCACGCTGATTTCCACAGAGGCTGTACTAGTTTACACTCCCACCAACAGTGTAGAAGTGTTCCCTTTTCGCCACATCCTCTCCAGCATCTGTTATTTTTTGAGTTATTGATAATGGCCATTCTGACTGGAGTTAGATGGCATCTCAGTGTAGTTTTAATTTGCATCTCCTTTATGACTAGTGAGGTTGAACATTTCTTCATGTATCTGTTGGCCGCTCATATGTCTTCTTTTGGGAAGTATCTGTTCATATCTTTTGCCCACTTTGTAATGGGGTTGTTTGTATTTTCCTTTTCAGCATGTTTGAGTTCCTTGTAGATCCTAGATGTTAGGACTTTGTCAGACATGGAGTTGGCAAATACTTTTTCCCAGTCTGTGGGCTGTCTCCCTGCTCTCTTGATGGTTTCTTTGACTTTGCAGAAGCTTGTCAGTTTAATGAGGTCCCACTTGTCTATCTTATCTCTTATGGCCTGTGCACTTTGGGTTTTACTCAGGAATTGGATGCCAGTTCCAACTTCCATAAGGGTGTGTCCTGCATTTTCTAAAGTTCTTATGGTTCAAGGTTTTTCATTTAGGTCTCTGATCCATTTAGCGTTAATTTTTGTGTATGGGGATAGATAGGGGTCCTGTTTGAATTTTCTGCATGTGGTCAGCCAGTTTTCCCAGTACCATTTACTGAATAGGTTCTCCTCTCC
>NW_007231998.1:21619-22179 GCF_000164805.1 Carlito syrichta
TCCACTTGTTTGTGTCATCTTTGATTTCTTTGAGCAGTGTTTTGTAGTTTTCACTGTAAAAGTCTTTCACGTCTCTGTTGTGTAGATGCCAAGGTGTTTCATTTCTTTTGTGGCAATTGTGAATTGGATTGTGCTTTTTATTTGGGTTTCTGTTTGTTTATTATTGGTGTAAAGAAATGCAATTGTCTTTTGCACATTTATTTTATATCCTGAGACTTTGCCAAAGTCCTTTATCAGTGTAAGGAGGTTTTTGACAGATTCTCTTGAGTTTTCAAGGTATACAATCATGTCGTCTGTGAAGAGAGATAACTTGACTTCCTCTTTTCCTATTTGGATATCCCTGATCGCCTTCTCTTTTCTGATTGCTCTAGCCAGGACTTCCAATACTATACTGAACAGGAGGGGTGAGAGTGGGCATCCTTGTCTTGTTCCACTTTTCAGGGGAAGTTGTTCCAATTTTTGTCCATTTAGGAGTATGCTGGCCGTGGGTTTCTCGTAGATGGCTTTTACCATTTTGAGGTATGTTCCATGTATGCCTAGATGTTTGAGGGTTTTTATCA
>NW_007231998.1:22350-22765 GCF_000164805.1 Carlito syrichta
TTGCTAGGATCTTGTTGAGAATTTTAGCATCTATGTTCATCAAAGATATTGACCTGTATTTCTCTTTCTTTGTTGGGTCTTTACCTGGCTTGAGTATCAATGTGATGTTGGCTTCATAAAATGATTTGGGGAGAGTTCCATATTTCTCAATTGCCTGTAATATTTCAGTAGGATTGGTATCAGTTTCTCCTTGAATATCTTATAGAATTCTGCTGGAAAGCCATCTGGTCCAGGGCGCTTTTTTTTGTAGGTTGTTTTACTATTACATAGTCAATTTCCTTGATTGATATTGGTCTATTAGGGTCTCAATTTCTTCTTGTTTCAGCCTAGGCAGGTTGTATGATGTCAGAAAGTCCTCCATTTCCTTAAGGTTTTCAAGTTTGTTACCATACAAGTGTACATAGTAGTCTCTAAT
>NW_007231998.1:22785-89839 GCF_000164805.1 Carlito syrichta
CTTCTATGTCCCGGATTTGGGCTTTTATTTTGGTGATCTGGATTCTTCTGCTGAAGTTAGGGTTTTGGTGGTCTTGCTTTTCCAGCTTTCTTAGGTTACTTGTTAGGCTGTCAATTTGTGATCCTTCCATTTTCTTCATGTGTGTTTGTAGAGATATGAATTCCCCTCTTGCTACAGCTTTCATGGCATCCAAGAGATTTTGGTAAGATGTCCTTTCATTTTCATTTGTTTACAGGTATCTTTTAATCTCTGGTTTGATTTCATCATTGACCCAGGAGTTGTTTAGCCTCATGCTGTTTAGTGTCCAGGTCTTTGAGGGTTTTGGGGGAAGCTTGTTGGTGTTGATGTTTATTTTTATTCCACAGTGGTCTGAGAAGGTGCATGGCAAAATTTAGATCTTTTGAAACTTGTTTATGCTTGATTTATGGCCAAGTATGTGGTCAATCTTAGGGTGTGTTCCATGTGGTGATGAGTAGAATGTATATTCTGTGTTCGATGGGTGGAGTGTTCTGTAGGTGTCAAGTCCATTTGGTCAAGAGTCACATTGAGGTTTCAGATCTCGTTGCTGATTTTTTGTCCTGATGATATGTCTAGGGTTGTGAATGGGGTATTAAAGTCCCCAGCTATGACAGTGTTAGAGTCAATTTCTTTTTTGAGTTTACCTAGAAGCTGCTTTATGAATGTTGGCACTCCTATGTTGGGTGCATATATGTTTAGGATGGATATTTCTTGTTGATGGATTGAACCTTTTATCATTATGTAGTGGCCTTCTGTATCTTTTTAAATTTTTGATAGCTTTAAGGATATTTTGTCTGAGATTAAGATTGTGAGTCCTCCTTTCTTTTGTGCTCCATTCACCTGAAATTTTGTTTCCCATTCTCTTACTTTGAGTCTGCCTTTATAATTTCTAGTGAGATGAGTCTCTTGGAGGCAATATATTGTTGCCTGGTGATATTTTATCCATTTAGTCATTCTATGTCTTTTCAGTGGCACATTTAGTCTATTCACATTCAGGCTAATTATTGAAATGTGAGAGTTGATCCCTGTCATAAGGTTCTTATAGAGTTGTTGTTGTTCCTGTTTGTTTGTTGTCTTTCTTTTGGTTTTGGAATTGGTTCATGTGTGTTTTTAATCTTTTTCCTGTACTCTTGTGAAGAACGTTGTTCTTTTTTCCTTTTCTTCTGTGTTTAATACTTTCTTAAGTGTTTCTTGTAGAGGCGGTCTGGTGGCAGTGTAAATTCTTAGGGATTGGATATCTGGGAAAGATTTTAATTCTCCCTCAGTGATGAAGCTTAGCTTGGCTGGGTAGGTTATTCTAGGTTGAAATTGTTCATCTTTTAGAACTTTGAAGATAGGGCTCCAAGCTCTCTTAGCCTGAAGGGTTTCTATAGATAAATCTGCTGCTATTCTAATTGGTCTTCCATGGTAGATAATCTGACCTTTTTCTCTTGCTACCTTTAGGATTTTTTCTTTTATACCTTCTTTGTTTAGGTGAATTATTATATGTCTGGGAGTTAGTCTTCTCATTTTCTGTCTTGCAAGGGTTCTCTGAATCTCTTGTGTTTGAATTTTTGCATCACTGATGAGATGAGGGAAGTTTTCTTGAATTATCTCATGGAATGTTTGCTCCAGGGTGGTCTTTGTTTCTCTTTCTGCCTCAGGAAGTCCGATTACTCTTAAGTAATTGCTCATCTCTTGAAAGTTTTGTTCTGTCTTTTAAAGCTTCTTTTCTATGTTTTTGACAGTTTGGGTTAGTTCTATATTTTGGTCCTCAAGCTCTGAGATTCTTTCTTCTACTTGGCTAATTCTGCTTTCCATGCTTATCAGTTTGTTATTTATTTCTTTCACAGTATTCTATACCACTGTTATCTTAGTTATCAACTCCTTCCTAGTTACTCTTGTCTCTCCTCAATTATTTTTAATCTCCCCATTAATATCTTGATATCTGGGTTTGTAGTTTGAGACCAGTCATTCTGGGGGCTCTTCGTTGTTTGCATTCCGAAGTCAGTTTTCTCAGTGTCTGACCTCCCAGGGGTCTGTGAGAGACCCATATTCTTCTTTTGTTTTTTCTTCATTTGTATAGATTTTTCTCTCCCCCTTTCCCTCCCTTTCTTTAATTCTGTTTTTCAGGGAAGGTGGGTTGCTTTTACTTCTTTTTGTTCAGTCTCCTGTTCTTCCTTATGAGGGTCCTCTGGCTTTGTTCACTTTTGAGGCTGGACTGTGGCTTGGGAGCTGTACTTTTTGCAGTTTTGAGGCTTAATTGAGGGGGAAGCTGTGATTCAGAATCTATCTGCAGATTCCAGTATCCACCTACAGGTGTATGGGCACACTGGAACCCACTTCTCCCTGTCTTACAATCTGTCCATGCAGTGGGGTTTAGGTTTGCTCCCTGGAACAAAAGGAGGTAAGAAAAAGGAAAATAATGGAAGAAGGCTGGGTCAAGAGGAAGTTGGAGAGAGAAGAGAAAGAGGGAAAACAGACATACATACCAACTAATGAATGAAAAGAGACACAAGGCCAGAAAAGAGTAAAAAACAAACAAACAAAATTCCCTAAAGCATACCAGTAATCACACAAAGACAGTCCAATAAAATCATACCTTTTGATGTGTTTTTCCCCAACACAAACAGGTAGTCTAAATCAAAAAGTAAACAAAAGTGAACAAAACAGTCAAAACAATAAAATCAAAAATCAAAATAAGAAGCCAGACTAGCTTCTGAGTGTCTAAAGTCTCTTCAGCTCTGATCTCCAGCCCCTCCCCTTTACACTTTTTGCAAGCAGATAGATTTACTCATAGATTGAGTCAGTTCTCTTGGCTTGCTGCCTTGTTGCCTGAGGATTGAGTTGTCTGTGTCTGATTCAGCGTAGAGGAGGGGCTTCTGTCTCCTGTTTTGGCAGGTTACCTTGGAAACAAAGTGGAGACTGCTTGGAGATGGGTGGGACAATGCGGATCTCTGCCTGGAAAATGGCTGTGGTGGGCGAGTCCTCTTTCACTGATCCTTTCAACTCGTCCTTTCTCTCCACTTGTGTGGTCCGGAGATGATCCACTATGTTGGGCGATGATATCTCTTCGGTGACAGGCACTGGGAACCAGCAATATGGCTGGGTGCCACATTTGGTGTGCCACCAGTGGCTTGGGGTGGAGGAGGGAGCCTGGAATTCCCAGGGCCAGTGCTGAGAGCTGCAGTGTCAGCAGCTGTTCAGCACCTGGTAGCAAACAGCAGTAGTCCCTCGCAGAGGCTGTAGTGCAATGGAGGCTGTTTGTTGCATGGAACTTGCTATAGCAGCCACCCCGCTTGTAGGCGGCAGCTGCAGGGGCATGTGGAATTGCCTTCAGAAGCCACCTTTTGTGGAGATTGCCACAGTTCAGCTTGTCCAATCACCATTTTGCTGAGTGTCCTAGTTGTACTTATCTTTACCTAGGCTATTCTCTTCCAAAAGAGCATTCTCCATGAGAGCTTTCTTAATTTAGGTATGCCTATTTTTCTTATTGAACAAAATTTAGACATATATATATATATATATATATGTATTTTTTTTTTTTTTGAGTTGGAGTCTCACTCTGTCGCCCAGACTGGAGTGCAATGGCATGCTCATAGCCACCCCAGCACTGACATGCTGTGCTCCGGCGATCCATTCACCTTAGTCTTCCAAGTAGCCAGAACTACAAGTGCTTGCTACCACGCCTGGCTAATTTTTGATTTATTGTAGAGATGAAGTCTCACTAAGTTGCCTGGGCTGGTCTCGAACCTGTGGGCTCAGACAATCCACCCACCTCGGCCTCCCAAGATGCTGGGATTACAGGCTGAGCCACCAAGCCTGGCTTAGACAAATATTTTATCAAACTAAAGTTTGGTTTTTAGAATTCTCATTGTTTATGTGTATGCTATAATTCCAAGTGAGTTCTGGAAAACTTTGCAAGTTTAGAATCTGATAGAGTTGTGCCTCTTTGTCTTTAAAAATGCCTCAGTGTGAGTGCTTTACAGGACAGTGCCAACTACACAGGTACTAATAGATGTGAAAACAGAACAATAATAATGACTTACAATCAAGAGAATATCAATAAACATGTTAGGTTTTTATATTTACTGAGGAGATGTAGGGAGACCTAGAGCTGAAATTTGTTTTAACTTCGTCTAGCTTTCTTTTACTTTTTTTTGTGTGTGTGTGTGATTTTTTATGGGTTTCTCAATCACTTTACTTGTCTCCTAGAGGAGGTTTTTATTTGAAGATAAGGGCTGTTAACCAGTTTCAAAGTTGGAAAAATAAAGTAACCATTAGACACAAGGTTATATGTCATCATACTGGGCTAAACTCATCCTGTCTTTTAACAAAACCAGTGGAGGGAGAACAAAGTTAAGATAAGAAGAAGAAATACCCATAGGGTGAATTCTCAGAAGGGTCAAACAGCAAACCAAGCAATGGGGATGTTTTTGTAACAAAGGTTGACTGTCCTGCACCATTTCTTTATTCCAGAGCAAAGCCTCTAAAACCTAGTTAAAAAATAATTTGTAAGAAACATGAGCATTAAAATTTAGCCTAAACTACTCTTTGAGCCTGCTGACTACGGTGCTGTCAAGAAAGTTAACAAGTCTTATGTAGCAAGATCCCTAGTGGGGCCTCATTACTGAAAATTCTTCCGAAAGGGCTTCTGTTTTTTTTTTTAATTTGTTCAGGATTAAGTCCCTAGGTTCTGCCTTTCTGGTCTCCTTTTCCAGCTGCCACACTGGAATGAGGTGGAGACTGCTTGGAGACGGGCGGGACAATGCGAATCTCTGCCTGGAAAATGGCTGCGGTCAGGTGACCCTCAAGGACCTACTTTCCTCTAGCCAGGACTGTTGCTGCTGTGTTGCTCAGGCTCAGAAGGGCGGCAACTACTCTTTTACTTTTTTTTTTTGAGTTGGGGTCTTACTCTGTCGCCCAGGCTGGAGTGCAGTGGCATGCTCACAGTCACCGCAGCCTTGACCTGTTGGGCTTAGGCGATCCTTCCACTTCAGTCTTCCAAGTAGCTGGAACTATAGACGCACGCCACAATGCCTGGCTGATTTTTGTAGTTTATTGTAGAGATGAGGTCTCACCAAGTTGCCCAGGCTGATCTCGAACCTCTAGGCTCAGGCAATCCTCTCACTTGGCCTCTCAAAGTGCCAGAATTACAGGCTAAGTCACCAAGTCTAGCCTACTCTTCCACCTTAACTGTGGTCTTAGACCCCCCTAACTTCCCTCTGTATAACTGAGACAAGCCTTTACAGAGGTGTTTTTGTTTTGTTTTGTTTTGTTTTAGCAGTAAGCAAAGGGATTTGTAAAATACTCAGAGAGTAACAGTTGCATCTGCCTACCATCAGCCATCATGGTTCAGTGACTCATTCCTATCTCAACTCCATGTGCCCAGGACCACTTTGTCACCTGTCATCAAAAATCTAAGACTGTGCTTCAGAGCCAAGGCCAGAATGATACCATTCTACTCCCTTCTTCTTTTCTCCTTCACACAAGAAAGAAGAGAGGGCATTTTTAAGTTTCCTGCCCTATGGTTAGTATTCTTACAGGATAGTTAACAGAGAGAATATTCATTATTTCCAAGGTCATGAGTACTCCTACAGTCTGAGCTATTTAGTCTTAAAGAGCACCCTGTGAGCCCTAGAAGGGACTGTACCAGCTCTGTCCAGAATAGTTGCAGCCATATGTCATCAAAGATTCAAATCTCACTTTTAATAACCTTACAGCATGGCTGGTACATAAAGAAGCAGGTATGAGAAGAGGCTGTATACAACTGGAATGATAGGATTCATTGAAAGATGGTCTCCTATACAAGTTGCCTTCTAAACATGTGTCTGATGATAATCCATAATAATATTTTGCAAATCTTTCTTTACTTTGAATACTTATTTCAAGTTTATCTCCTTTTATCCACTCACCACCTATCCTTTTTCTTTTATTTAAAATCATAATTATTTTTCTTTTATTAAATTATATTTTAGACAGACAGGCAATATAAATGATCTATTTGTCTGTTCTTCCCTGTGGGCAATAATATCTCTAATTTTAAAATAAAAAATGCCTGTCTTCCCTTTAATAATTTTATTTTCTTATCACTTCAAACCGAGATTTTTCTCTTTCATTTATAACTTCCTCAAGTAATACTCCGGATAGCATATCTTCTACTTTAAAATGTGTAAGTGGACAATCTATAACACTTAATTTATATCTCAGTGAAAGTAATTTAGAGATAGCATAGGAACAGTTAATTAAATCATGAACAGTAACAAATCAAAAGCATTCACTAAAAAATTATCCCTCCCCCCTGAAGTAAGGTCTGAGTGATTAAATGACAACCCACCAACTCAAATTAACAAAGGAGAGGTTTATTAGTCAAGGCTCTGCTGGCCAGTGGCCGCTTGCAGGGAACTAGTTCCGAGCAAGGGCCCTGAGCTGCAACACAGAGCTGTTTTATGTAGTTTGGATTACATCCTGGCAAGAAGATAGAACTTGGGACTTCCCAGGGCTCTTATCACAACATTCTGGAGACTTGGGCAAGCAAGCAAGTTTACAGAAGCAGATGTAGCTGGTTATGCAGGTGGGGTGGATAAGGGTACAATCCATTGCGTAATGTCTGCAGAGAAAGTTTCCAGGAAAGGAGTAAAGCCTCTTCAAGGTTAGAGCTATTCCTGCTTTTCCCCCTTACACTTCTTTCTTTGTTCTTTGTTCCTTCTTACACCCCCCCCAAAAGAGATAGAAAAAAGAACAAGGCATGAATTTTGTTTCTGTTTACATATTTATTTCAAGGTTTATTACAGTCCTGAGGAATTTACAATTTAAAAACATTTCAAAACACTACCTCCATGAATGTATGAATAGTAAAAATAGTGAAATTTATACATAGAATATTAGAGAAATACAAATATATTTTAAGGCAGAAATTAGTACTTTGAAGTAGTCTGTTTGGTACTAAAACCTAAATCCTTGAAGGACATCCTTAGTATTTTCATAGTAATACTAAGATGCTATTTTGTACAATACTTGTACCATAGTGCAAACAACAATGGTAGATATACCTGCTGGTGCCTTAGGACAAATTAAAGCAAGTACACTCACCCCCACTAGTGATCACTGAATTCCTTACCACCACACATGTGCAATTATATACATGTATATAATATCTATTATATATGTACATATACATACAAGGGGGGGACAAAAAAAAAACGACAAAAAAACAAATCTCGGAGTTATCTTTTGGAGGGTAGGGCCCTTGCAGTACGCTTGAAATTTGTTCCTCTGGCTCAAACAGTCAACCAAAGTGTTTATCTGGAAGTTTTGGGAAGATTGCATCATGATTTGCAGAAGAAACATCCAGAGTTGTGGCAAACAGGTGACTGGTTCTTCCACCTTGACAATGTATCTGCCCACACCGCATTGAATGCTCAGATGTTTTGGACCAAAAACAGCATGACACCCGTGCCTCCACCCTCCCTACTCATCCAATATCACTCCAAGTGACTTTTTTTGTTTCCCTGAATGAGAGAAGTCCTCAAAGGGTTTTGTATGCCAACGTGGAAGAGATGAAACAAAAAAAATGGCAGAAACACTAAAAGTTATCAAAATTGGCTAGTTCAAAAACTGTTTTGAGCAGTGGAAAAAGCATCTTGATAGGTGTATCACATCAAATAATATTTTGAAGGTAACTGAAGTTTAAACATGTAAGAATGAACACAGTTTTTTAATAAATAAATTCTGGGTTTTTTGGGGGGTATGCCCTCATACATATATGTGTATATATGTTACTATTTGCAGTAGTTATATTCTATAAAGTCACCCCGAACCTTGAATTAGTGAATTCCGAATGATTGCTCCCAGGATAAATACAGGGTTAGTTTTTTGCCATTCTCTGGTCACAATATTTTTATCAATCAGTCAGCATATGACCTTGTCTTATGTGTATTTCTGTTTGAAGGTACCTTATTTAACATATATTGTTGAATCATTAATATTGAACTGTACACATCTTTCATTTGTTTGATTAAATTGTTTCCTAGTTACTTTGTATTCTTTGTAACTATTATAAATGAGATTGCTTTCTTGATTTTTTTTAGATTGATCACTGTTGTCATATATAAATGCTACTGCTTTTTGTATGTTAATTTTGTATCTTGCAACTTTACTGAATTTGTTATCATTTCTAACATATTTTGTGGGGGGGGATGGTGTCTAGGTTTTTCTAAATATGAGATCTTGTCATCTGCAAACAAGGCTAATTTAATTTATTCCTTTTCAATTTGGATGCCCTTTATTTCCTTCTGTTGCCTAATTTCTCTTGCCAGAACTTTCAACATACATGCTGAATAAAAGTGGTGAAAGTGGGCATCCTTGTCTTGTTCCAGATCTTAGAGGAAAGTCTTTTAGTTTCTTCCTGTTTGGTATGATACTTGCTATGGATTTGTCATACATGGCCTTTATTATTTTTATATATGTTCCTTCTATACCCAGATATTTTTATTATAAAGGGATTCTGAACTTTATCAAATGCTTTCCAGCATCGATTGAAATGATCACATGGTTTTTGTTCTTGATTCTGTTAATGTGATATATAGTACTAACTGATTTGTATATGTTGAACCATTCCTGTGATAAATCCCACTTGATCATGGAGAAGAATCTTTTTAATGTGCTGTTGAATTCAGTTTGCTAGTATTTTGCTGAGGATTTCTGCATACATTTTCATCAGTGATACTGGCCTAGTTTTTTTGTTGATGTGTCCTATCTGGCTTTGATATCAGGGTAATGCTGACCTTATAGAATAAGTCTGGAAGTATTCTCTTATTTTCAATTTTTTTTGGGGGGGAGGACAGATGGGGGTAGTGGCGGTGGGTGGTTGAGTAGAATTGGCATTAGTTCTTTAGATGTTTGGTAGAGATTACCCATGAAGCTGTCTGGTCCTGGTTACTTCTTTGATAAGAGACATTTTGTTACGGTTTTGTTTGTTAAGGTTTTCTATATCTTTTTTTCTAGTATATATATTTTCAGAGACAGGATCTCACTATGTTGTTTAGGATGGTCTCAAGCCAATCCTCCTGCCTTGGCCTCCCAAAGTGTTAGGATTACAGCCACTGCACCCACCCAGGTTTCTACTTCTTTATGGTTCAATCTTGGTAGGTCGTATGTGCTCAGAAATTTATCTATTTCTTCTAGGTCTTCTAATTTGTTGGTTTATAGTTGTTCATAATAGTCTCTAATGATTTTTTTGTATTTCTCAGTTTTTTAAAAATATCTTTTTAATTTTAAAATTGTGGGGTACAGTTAAGGGTTAGGTATACAAATATGCATTGTTCAGGCAAACTTGTTGATAAGGGTTGTCTCCCCGATTTCTCAGTTTTTATGTCTCCCTTTTTGTTTCTGATTTTATTTATTTGGGTCTTTTCTCTTTTTTGTAGTCTGGTTAAAGGTTTGTCAATTTTATTTATCTTTTCAGAAAACCAACTTTTGATTTTGTTGATCTTCTCTATGTTTTAGTCTCAGTTTTATTTTTGTTCTAATCTTTACTGTTCCTATCATTTTACTAATTTTGGGTTTAATTTGTTTTTGCCTTTCTAGTTTTGAAAGGTACACTAAAGTTTCTAAAGATTTATTTGAAGTTTTTCTACTTTTTTGAGGTAGGTGATTATTGTTACACGTTGTTTTCCTAGCTCTACTTTTGCTACATCCAATAGATTTTGGTATGTTGTGTTTCTATTATTATTTGTTTGAAGAATTTTAGAATACTCTTTCTTAATTTCTTAACTGACCCATTGATTGTTCAGGATCATGTTTTTTAATTTCCATGTATTCATGCAGTTTCTAAGATTACTCTTGTTTTTGATTTCTAGTTTTATTCCATTTTGATCAGCAAAGGTAGTTGATATAATTTCTACTTTTTTGAATGTGTTGAGACTTATTTTGTGGCCTAAGATATGATCTATTCTGGAGAATGTTCTATGAGTGTATAAAAAGAGTATGTATTCTACAGCAGTTGAGTGAAGTATTTTGTAAATGTCAGTTAGGCCTATTTGACCTAGCGTGTAGTTCAATTTGAATGTTTTCTTGTTGATTTTCTGTCTTGATAATCTGGCCAATACTGAGAGTGGGGTGTTGAAATTCTCTACTATTATTGTATTGCACTCTATTTCTCCCTTTAGATCTATTAACATTTGCTTTATATACTTAGAAGCTCTGGTGTAGGGAGTATAGATATTTATAAGCTATATCCTCCTGCTGTATTGACCCTTTTCTCATTATGTAGTGACCTGTGTCTCTCTTTTTTTTTATTGTGTTTGACTTGAAGTCTATTCTGTTTAAGTGTAACTACTCCTGTTTGTTTTTTGTTTTTGTTTTCACTTGCATGGAATACCCTTTTCTGTCCTTTCACTTTCATTCTAAGTGTGTCTTTATAGTGAAGTAGGTTTCTCGCAGGCGGTATATAGTTGGGTCTTGTTTCGTTATTCATTCAGTCAGTCTTTTTCTTTTAATCAGAGAATTGAGTTCATTTACATTCATGTTATTATTGATAAGTAAAGACTACTGCCATTCTGTTGCTTGTTTTCTGGTTGTTTTGTAATTCCTTTTTGCCTTTCTTGCTTTCTTTTTTTGTGGTTCAGTGATTTTCTCGGGTAGTATGTTTAATTTTTTGCTTCTTATTTTTAGTGCATTTTAAAATAGTTTTTTGCATTGTAGTTATCATGATTTACTAAAACATCTTAATAGAAACAAATTAAAAAAACAAACAAAAAACTATGCTTTAACTCTATCCTCTCCTACCATCTTGACCTTTCATTGTCTCAATTTACATATTTTTTATATTACTTAACAGGTTTTTGTACCATTTTTGTTTTTGTCAGGTTTGCTTTGCGGCTTTATACTAGAGTTATGAGTGGATTATACACAGCACAAGTATTAGAATATTCTGGATTTGTCTGTGTACTTAATTTTACCCAGTGGGTTTTATACCTTCAAATGTTTTCTTTTTGTGTATTAGTGCCTGCCTGCCTGCCTTCCTTCCTTCCTTCCTTCCTTCCTTCCTTCCTCCCTTCCTTTTGTCTTTCCATCTGTTTTTCTTTCCATCTATATTTCGTATAAGATGGGTCTGAGGGTGTATTTTCTCAGCTTTTGTTTGGATAAGACTCTCTTCTTCATACTTGAAGGATAGCTTTTCTAGATATAGCAGTCTTGGAATGCAGTTCTTTTTTTTCTTTCTTTCAGTACTTTGAACATGTTGCCCCATTTCCTGATGGCCTGTATGGTTTCTGTTGAGAAGTTTGTTGTCAGATGAATGGGAGTTTTAAAATATGTTATATATTGCTTCTTTTCTTTTGTGACTTTTACGATTCTTTTTTTGTCCTTGACCTTTGAAAGTTTCATTAATATATCCCTTAGGGCAATCTTACTGGGTTGAGTCTGACCTTCCTGTATCTGAATATTTATCTCATTCTTATATTTTGGAAAGTTTTCTGTTGTTATTTCTTTGAATAAGTTTTCTTCCTCTTGTTTTTGCACAATTCATTTTTGGACATTCATAATTCTTGGTTTTCGTCTTTTGCATGATTTTCTATATTTTATAGGCAAATATTTGTTTCTCTCATTTCTTTTTTCCTTTTTCTCCTCTGATGGTGTATTTTCAAATAGCTTATCTTTAAGCTCACTGATTCTTTCCTCTGCTTGATTCATTCTGCTGTCGAGATCCTCTACTGAATTTTTCAACTCAGCAAATATATCTCAGTTTCAAGATTTCTGTTTGATTTTTTTTTAAATCTCAATCTCTTCGCTATAGTTATCTGATAAATTTCTGACTTGAATTTCTACATTTTTTTGGAGATCACTGAGTTTCTTTAAAACTGTTATTTTGAATTCTTGGTTAGAGAGTTACATATCACCATCCTATTAAGGTCTGTCACTGGTTCCTTGTTTTGTACACATAGGAAGGTATGGTTCCCTGTTTGCAGTTTTTTGTGGTTGTACATATATATCTTTGCCTTGAATAATTAATTGTTTCAGTCTTCTCTGTTTAGCTTGTTTTGGTTATTAATGGATATTAATATTAATGCTTAGAGATTCTTTGAGTTTTCCTGTTGAATTTCTTCCCCCACCACTAGGTCACTGCTTTCTTTTTGACACTAGATGATGCTTTATGCCTAGGTTTGCCTTGGCTCTGGTTAATGTTCTGAGCACTGCCCATCCCAAATAGGGAAGGTTTCAAAGGGGATATCCTGGGAGTGTGGGAAGGCTGGCAAGGGATTCATGTACAGGAGACCTGTGGACTGAAGCTCTTCAGTACAACCACTCTGAATTGGCAGCTCCTTTGTCCAAGTTACTGACAGAGCTTACAGGACTGGGGATAATAGTCCTCCCCCTTTGTCTCTGGCTGTCCTCAGGTATATTTTTCCTTTCAGGCACTTATGATACTTCCCATGGGTTGAAACAGGGACAGGACAGATCTCCTCCCAGGTAACCCAAGATGTTGGGGAGGTTGGTTGTCCACCTTGATATCACTTTTTCCAATGTAGAAACTGTGAGTCAGGAGAATATTTTTGCTTGGTCCCAGGCAGATTAGAAGATGGGCATTGTGGATGTAGAAGTCTGATTCTCAGACCGTTCCTTTTAAGTTTTTTCACCTCTCCATGGCCCTGGGAACTATCTCATTTTCTCTTTGAGTTCTGGTATATTGTTGATGATAATCTTGGTGTTATATATTTCTTTGTGTTTTTCGGGGGGGTGATGTAAAGCCACCTTGCTTCTGTGCCACCATTTTGGAATCAGAAACTCCAAACTATTTAAATTAAATCAACATCAAGGAAAAACACTCTTACTGTCATTTAAATCTACTTTTTAGGAATACCCAAACTTATTTGTTATAAATACTTTAGTTTTCAGGCTATCAAACAATACATAACTGGCTATAGATTTTTTAGACTCCTGATCCATAGTAAAAATCAAGTTATCAGCAATTGAAATAGGCTTCATGGAGTCTGCAGTTCTGTATTTTACAATCTTTACAATGCAACGGTGATGGCAAACTTACTAGTTGAAATTTATTGAGAACTTACTATCTATCAGATATTGTGCTAAGTATTTTAAACACATCTCATTAAGTCATCACAACAATTCTATGGAAGGGGGTGAGGAAGTTGAAATAAACTTAACTCTCTTCTAGGCTAACATGTGACAGTTCTGGATTCAAACTTGGACTGTTCAGTTCCTGAGCTCAGATGGTAACCACTATTAACACAGTCTTCCAGTTTCTTAAATTTAGTCAGTTGAAACCCTCTGGGCTTTTTATCATGAGTTAACGCACAGAATAAGAAAATACATTTTGTGTAAGCACCAGTTTCTACCAAGTGTTATGTTTAGTGCTGGGTAGAAGCATTGAAGCGTTTGGAGGAATATTGAATTTTTTTTTTTTAGTGTTTTAATGTGTGACATATAAACACTTTTTCATTAAATGCTTCTATTTCCTCATACAATTCAACTCATGATAAAAGATTATTTCTATGTATTTTACTTAATTAAGTATATGATACCAATGACTTTTAGACATTCTTAATTATTCTGTTAATTCATTACTTTTAGTTTTTAAAGCCACTAGGAATGTAGACTAAAATAAAACTCCATTTTGTTTGTTTGGTTTTTTTTTTTGAGTTGGAGTCTCACATGGTCGCCCAGACTGGAGTGCAGTGGCGCTCCCGGCCAACCGCAGCCTCGACCTGCTGGGCTCCTGCGATCCTTCTGCCTCAGCCTTCTGAATAGCCAGAATTACAGGCATGCACTACCACGCCTGGCTGATTTTTTGATTAATTGTAGAGATGAGGTCTCACTGTCCAGGCGGGTCTCGAACCCGCGGGTTCAGGCAATCCACTCACCTCAGCCTCCCAAAGGCGCGGGATTACAGGCTGAGCCACCGAGCCCGGCTTAAAACTCCATTTTAAAAAAAGTTTTCATACAAAGTTTATTAGAGTAAGAAGGAAGAAAACAAAGAATGACATGCCAGAACTGGCACGGACAAAAGAAACTGCTAAAATGCCATTTTTAAATGATTATATTTTGTGAGAACTTCTTAGTTTCCCTCAAGCTTGTCCTCCCTGTAAGAATCCTGGTTTAGTTAGGCATCTTTATAGGTTATAGCCTTGTGAATATACTTTATGCTTGGCATGAAGCATACTGGTCACGGCATCAGCCGAGACACTGAAATCCAATAAAAGTTCAACTCAGTCCTATGCCCAGCATAAAAACTCTGTCATAGCACCCAGAGAAATCTGAACTTATATTTAGGTCCACGTGATTTTACTGTTGATTTCACAGTACAAGTGATGCATTTCTATCTGTCTTCCCACACCCAACTTTTCCCCATAATTTGTTAAGCAAATTGAAGTAAGATCTTACAAAGAAACAAATTGCTTATTGAGAGCTTGCACTGTACTAGACTATTTTTAAATGCTTGTGTGTACCAGGAGACTGCAAAGTTTTTCTATAAAAAAACAAATAGTCAATATTTTAAGATTTGCATGCCAGATGGTCTCTGTTGCAACTATTCAACTTTGTAATTATAACAGGAAAGCAACCATAAATAACACCTGACTAAATGATGTGACTGTGTTTCAATAAAACTTTATTCAGAACAACAACAACAAACCAGGCATCAGGCTAGTTGGCCTCTGGGCTGTAATTTGTCAGCCCCTGGCACATACTCTCTTATTTAGTTCTCACAACAACCTAACAAAGTAGGTGTTATTATCCCCATTTTACAGTGTTATTTATTTATTTTTGAGTTGGAGTCTCACTCTGTTGCCCAGACCGGAGTGCAGTGGCCGCTCCCGGCCACCGCAGCCTCGACCTGCTGGGCTCCGGCGATCCTTCCGCCTCAGCCTTCTGAGTAGCCAGAAGTACAGGCATGTGCTACCACGCCAGGCTGATTTTTTGATTTATTGTAGAGATGAGGTCTCGCTGCCCAGGCGGGTCTGAACCCGCGGGCTCAGGCAATCCACTCACCTCAGCCTCCCAAAGGCACGGGATTACAGGCTGAGCCATCGAGCCTGGCATTACAGTGTTATTTTTAAAGCAAGGTTTTTCGCTCTGTTTCCTAGGCTTTGGTGCAGTGGCACAATCACAGCTCACTGCAGCCTTGACCTTCTGGGCTCAAGCTATCCTTCCACCTCAGCCATCTCAGTGGCTGGGACTATAGGTATGTACTTTTAAAATTTTTTGTAGATCTGAGATCTCGCTATGTTGCCCAGGCTGGCCTTAAACTCCTGGACTCAAGCCATCCTTCCACCTTGACCTCCCAAACTCCTGGAACTATAGGTATATAGGTATGAGCCACCACGCCTGGCCTTATTTTACAAATGTGAATATAGAATAGCTAAGAAATGAGTTCAAGACCACATGATTGAAGTAGTGGAACTGGAATTGAAACTCAAGCAGTATGCCTGAAGTTCATGCTCTTAATAGTATATCATACTATCTCTTGAGTGTAGAGATAGCAGAAAAGGTATAACTGTTGTATAGTTGAAGTTTTAGGCATGATGCTATCTATACTTTTGCCATGCATAATCTAATTTAATCCTTAAATAACCATGCAAGGTAAGGCAATATTACCTTCTATTTTCCAATGAGAATAGTAAAGCAAAGCTTGAGGAGTTTTCTTGAATTCAAGCAGCTAGTAAATAATAGAGTCTAAATTAGAACTTAGGGTCAGGTGCAGTGGCTCACATCTGTAATCGCAGTACTTTGGGATGCCAAAGCAGGAAGATCGCTTGAGGCCAGAAGTTCAAGACTAGCCCGGGCAACATAACAAGACCCTGTCTCTACAATAAATAAAAGAAATAACTAGGCTTGGTGGCATATGCCTGTAGTCTCACCTACTCGGACAGCTGAGATAGGAGGATCACTTGAGCCCAGGAGTTCAAGGCTGCAGTGAGATAACATCATGCCACTGCTCTACAGTCTGTCTTGAAAAAGAGAAAGAGGAAGAGGAGAGGAGGAGAAGAGGTGAAGGAAGGAAGGAGGGAAGGGGAAGAGGAAGAAGGAAGGAGCAGGGAGAAGCGGGGAGGAAGCGGAAGGGGGAGGGGGAATGGGGGAAAGGAGGAAGGAGGAGGGGGAGGAGGAGGAGGAGAAGAAGAAGTTGTTGAGTCAGATTCATTTAGGTCTACGTCTCTTTCATTAGCATCAAGGAGAAGGCAGCATAGCATACAGTTAAAAAAATACCAAAGCTTTATAGTGTTACTTTTCTCCCCTAACAGAGGTAATGAACATCCTAGGTATACTTTAGGAGTGAATGACTAAACACCTTACTCAGCTTGGACTTCCATAATAAAATATCATAGATTGGGTGAGTTAAATAACAGCAATTTTTTTCCTCACAATTATGGAGGTTAGAATTCCATGATCATGCCAATATGGCTGGTTTCTGGTGGGATCCCTCTCCCTGCTTTCTCACTGTGTTTTCATGTGGCAGGGAGTAGGCAGCCTCACTCGTGTCTCTTTGTATAAGGGCACAGAGATTCCATCAAGAGGGCCTATCCTTATGACCTCATCTAATCCTAACTATCTCCCTCAGGCCCCATCTCTAAATACTGTCACAACGGGGCTCCAACCTATGAATTTTTTGGAGGGAGGCACAATTTGATCTGCAGCACTGAGTTATTGGAAGTAAGAAATGGAAAGGACCAGTCGAGGTAACTAAGAAGCCAGAGTACTGGATAATTTGTTCACTTTTATGTTAAAATTTCAAGAAATGAGGTAGACATAGGAATGAAAAAACTGACAGTGAGCTAGGTACTATAAGTGTTAGAGAATTTAGGGGAATGACCCAAGGGTCCCTTTGATGATAACAACAGGGAGGAATGATGTACAATACAATCTTATGACATGAGGTTCAAAGTTCATTTGTTCTTCTGCTTTTTCTAAACAGAAAAGGAAAGGGAAATGGTCTGGGAGCTACAATGAAAAGCAAAGAGGAAACACCTCATCTTCCAGTGGTCAGGAGGTGCCAGAGAAAATGATCTGCCATTTGAGAGGGCTACAAAGAAGTCTGTGTTCCCAAGAGAGAACCAGGTCTCGTGCATAGAGTGATAAGGTAGAGGCCATATTGAGAGGTGAGGTTGTGATACAAGTTTTGTTTTTGATGGACCATAAATACAAGTGGGTTCAGTGAAAAGCCTTCAGATTGGAGACAGGTAACAAAGGAGGGCAAAGAGGAGGATGTGCAGTACCCTGTGAAGGATAGTATATAGGAGATGAGGGGTGATCTGGAAGTCAGGGGTCTGGTGTCTCATGTATAAAGAGCATAGTGAGAGTCAACTTGGTGATTTCAAAGCATATAACACTGGCAAGGCTATGGGCATTAGAGGTCATAGGGCTGCAACTTTACCGTTATAGTGGGGATAGGAGATCTAAGGGGATATTGATCCTCACATACTTGTTCCTTTTTCCTTCCTTCCTTCCTTCCTTCCTTCCTTCCTTCCTTCCTTCCTTCCTTCCTTCCTTCCTTCCTTCCTTCCTTCCGACATGGTCTCTGTTGCCCAGGCTGGAGTGCAGTGGCACAATAGCTCACTGCAGCCTCCAACTCCTGGGCTCAAGCAATCTTCTTGCCTCAGCTTCCTGAGTGGCGAGGATGACAGGCATGCCACCACATTGGCTTTTTTTTTTTCTGAGACAGAATCTCACCACATTATTCAGGCTGGTCTCAAACTCCTGCCTTCAAGTTTTTCTCCATCCTTAGCGTTTCAAAGCACAGGGATTATGAGCATGAGCCGCCATGCCCAGCCCTTATGCTCCTGAACCCTTACTGGGGAAAGGGAAAATTCACCTCTTGACCTTGCTGATTGACGTGTTGACTTCTGGGGAAGCATGGTGTTGTCCAAGTGCAGAGGCCCCTCCTCGGCATTGATGATGGGAATAGAAGTTGTGAGACAGGTGTGCTCTATGCCCTCGTAACCAGGCTTTCTTTTCCTCTGTCACTCACCCACACAGTCTTACTCCAACTGTACCATTATGCTTCCTTTCTTCCTCCCTTTCCATAATTCTATTTCCTGTGACCTAATCTCTAACCACCATCTCCATCTTTCTGTTCACTGCCTCAAGCTCTCAACTCCAATAGTCTTTTAAACCTGCCTGGACTTTGGGGTAATTAACCCTCTGCTTTTATTTTTAACTCTACACCACCACCATAATGACCTCACTCTCCTTTTAAACTTCTAAGGTCAGTCGTCATCATTACCTTCCATATACCCTTGGCTTATGTTCCCTTCTTCATGCTTGCATCTGTGCAGCGGAACGTGGCTGGAATAAAACATGTAAGTGGTCTGATTTGGTCTCATTTTAAATTCATGACCATAATTTTCAAGGGGACTCTTGATGCTGCCAGGCAGACAGACTATACATTCTTAGTCCATTCACTCTCCCATTTTTGACATAACCGTTTTATATCTCATTGTCTTCTTTAAAAACTTCAATACCTCCCTCCCAATGATGATCTTGTTCCTACTCCACTGGGAAAAAATTGATGCAAGGAGCCCAGATTCTTCCATCGCATCTACTCATTTTCCAGCTTTGACATCGACACACTCTGCCTTCCCAGCTGTGGCCAAGAACGAACTGTCCATGCTCCTGTCTAATTCCTCTTTCCACTTCCACATTAGATCCAATCACCTCTTGCCCACACAAGGGCACTGCTGCAATTCTTCCCTCTCACCTACATCATTAAATTTTATCTCCCTAATGGATCATTCCTATTAGCAATGAAATAGGCTATTATTTCTCACATTTTAAAAATAAGTTTTCTTGACCCTCTCTCCCCTATTTTTTCATCAACTATACTCTGCTTTTATGCTTTTTTTACATCAAAAATTCCCTAGAAGAATCATCAACACTTGCTGTCTCCAATTCTTCTCTTTGATTCATTCTTGAATCTGTTCCAAACAGTCTTTGCTGTCAGCATTCTACTGCAACAGTGACCAGTAACTGATGACTTCTCCTTGCTAATTGAATGTTCACTTCTGATTCTTTATTTTCAACCTATTAGTGGCATTTGACACGACTGATCATTACCTCCTTCTTGAAATCCTTCCCTTGGTAAAGAAATAGCATCCTTTCTCCTCTCTTACCTCAAGAGCTCTTCCTTCCTTCCTCTCTTCCTTCCTTCCTTCCTCCCTTCCTTCCTCCCTTCCTCCCTTCCTCTCTCCCTCCCTCCCTTTTTCTCCTCCTCTCTCTTCTCCTTCTCTCTCTCTCTTGTTTTCTTTAACAGAGTCAGAGTCTCACTGTGTCACTCATCACTGTAGCCTCAAATTCCTGGGCTCAAACGATCCTCCTGGCTTGGCCTCCCGAGTAGCTGGGACTACAGGTATGCCACCATGCCCAACTAATTTTTTTTAAATGTGTTTGGAGAGACAGGGTCTCACTATATTGCTTAGGCTGGTCTCAAACGCCTAACCTCAAGTGGTCATCCCACCTCAACTTCCCAAAGTCCTGGCATCCAGGTGTGAGCCACTGTGTCTGGTGTGCTATTTTTGTCTTACTTGCTGATTTCTCCTCATTTCCTCAACTTCTAAATGTTGATGCACATGCAGATCTATTTCCTGGGCCTCTCTTTTTCAAAACTCTATCTACATCTACCCCTTCTCCTCACACTCCCCCACCCTCTGGGTTCTCATCCAAGGCTCTAGATAGAGTCTACATGTTGATTACTCCAAATTGACATTCCCTGTTCACTCTTTGCCCCTGTACTGCAGACTGTCTATACAGCTGTCAACTTGACCTCTCCATATGATACCCAACAGGCATTTCAAGTTAACCATGTCTAAAACTGAACTGCTCTCTGATATTCAATCTATTTTCTCTACTTATAGTCTCTCTTTCCCTACTGGTTTTCTGTCTTAGTAAGTGAGTTTTAAGCAACTACCTGCACAGATTTTGTGTATAGGGCACCACATAGGGTATGTGAAAGCTTGTCTCATGGTCTCTGACCTCAGCATTTATATTTATTTATTTATTTTGAGTTGGAGTCTCACTCTGTCACTCAGACTGGAGCACAGTGGCCGCTCCTGGCCACTGCAGCCTCGACCTGCTGGGCTCCAGCGATCCTTCCACCTCAGCCTTCCAAGTAGCTGGAAGTACAGGCGCGTGCTACCATGCCTGGCTAATTTTTTGATTTATTGTAGAGATGTGGTCTCACCATGTTGCCCAGGGGGTTCTCGAACCTGCAGGATCAGGCAATCCACTCACCTCAGCCTCCCAAAGCGCGGGATTACAGACTGAGCCACCGAGCCCGGCTAGCGTTTATATTTAATAAAGAAGACATGGCATAAACCAACAGTGCTCTCCTGGCAGCCATTCTCCCTCTTCCCTTTAGGAATCTTGAGCTTTAGCTACGCTCATAGGTGCCTAGTGTCAGGCTGATGATAATATTGCAACAAGGCAGAGGAACGTTGTTCCCAGATGCCACAGAACTACCACATCTGCCCTGACTGCTTACACACCAACTGCTCTGTGAGAGTGAAGTGCACTATGTTGTCTAAGCTTTTCTTCCATCTTAGAGCAGCCCAATTGGCATCCGAAGTGTGGCAATAAGAACACAACCGAGTGAACCATGGGATTTTCCAAAATGTGAGCATTGGCAGGCTAGGAGTTTTTTCTGGGGCCAACCACATAATTAATTGAGTGAAGTGGGCTGGTGTGAGACAAATGGAAGCTGTGGGGACCAGGGGACTCATTGTAGCGCTGTGATCTGCCTGAGGACATTCCCATTTAGACCATATTTCAGTTCAAAGAGTCTGCTGTTGGAATTTGGCCATGCCAGTTTGTCAACTCTTATAAACCAAAAGTTGTTTGAAAACATTTTATTGTTATCAGCGGTATGAAACCCTCTTTCCTAACTAATTGTAGGCAGAACTGAACTATATGGTGACCCAAAAGCTGATCTGCTCAAGGTGAATAGGGACCATATTCTCTCTGTTTCCCCCAAGTCCGTGGGTGGGCTCTGCTGTGAAACACAGTTTTAAAATGATTTCTCTATTCTAAGCCCCTTAATTAACAGATGGTGAAACTTAGGCTGAGAGAGATTTACTGTCATTTCACCTCTCTGGGCCTTAGTGGCCTCCTATTTCAAAGAAGCGTGAATTAATTAATCTCTAAAATCTCTTCCAGTAAGCAAAAAAGGAAGCATGCATGGAAGAAAACGCATGACTGTTGACCAACTACCATGTGCTAGTGTGAAAGTGCTCACGCTGTGTGTTGCATGGGTATTGGGCATGCCAGACACATCTCGGGTATTATGGCATAAAATGTCTCAGAACAACATGAAGATTGTGTAGCTGAACACACTTATTCTGGTGACAGAAATGGCAGCTGATTTTTACATATCCTGCTTTTATTCAGGTTGTTTAACTCTCCAGGGGAGTAGACAGACAATGCATTCCTCACCCTCTTATTCAGAGGAAACTGATGGTAACCGCTTTGCCCACGGTCACACAGTTAGCAAATGGCAGAGGCAAGACTGGAATCCAGGTCTAGTGCTCTTTATAACACTTTGTTTCATGTGTATACACTGGAGCTTCCAGAATGAAGACTCAACTTCCCAATGAGTTACAGAAACTTAAACACCATCTCAAGGTTACAGAAAGCATGGGGGCATGCCTTCTGGTAAAACAGATTATGGGAGGGGATGAAGTATTATATTGAGGGGTAACAAATGATTGGGAGAATGAATGGATGGTGGAGAAAATGACTTGCCAATAATTCTCTCTGGAAGTTGAATGAACCTGGGACAGGCATATTTTGAAAAATGATTGGGTAATGACTGGTTACATTCTTCCTCTTTTCCTTCAATAGATAATTTTAACAGCCAGAAGCAGCAGCTTGGGAGAGATGGTGTGGGGGGAGGGGCAGGGAGACCTTGAGGAAAAACACCATATTTTGGGGTGAACTTTCCTGTAATTCATTAGCAAATATTCACAGTTCCTATATATACTCAAAGGTGAGGGCATATTAGAAGGTGATATGGTTCTGCCTGGGCATAAGATACCTAGCCGGGCTCGGTGGCTCAGCCTGTAATCCCGCGCCTTTGGGAGGCTGAGGTGAGTGGATTGCCTGAGCCTGCGGGTTCGAGACCCGCCTGGGCAGCGAGACCTCATCTCTACATTAAATCAAAAAATCAGCCGGCGTGGTAGCGCACGCCTGTAGTTCCGGCTACTCAGAAGGCTGAGGCGGAAGGATCACCGGAGCCCAGCAGGTCAAGGCTGTGGTGGCCGGGAGTGGCCACTGCACTCCAGTCTGGGCGACAGAGTGATACTCCAACTCAAAAAAAAAAAAAAAAAAAAAAGATACCTGGTTTCAGAGACTAGAGACTACTTTGTTAATTAGTGAAAACAATTCTTGTTTAAGGAGAGTTTGGTAGAAAGCAGTTAAACCTTGTATTTTATCCTGTATTCAGACTGGTACTTGCAAAGTCCACTCTTCCCCGTTGTCTTCATAACTCTGATATATTGAGGATGACCGGAAAAATTAATCTGTGGCCATTTCATCTGTCTCCTTTTAGAAAGAAAGGCCATTGAACCTTAAACTGTATTAAACATTAAATTTTTATGGTCAAATTGAGATTCTGCACAAATATAGTTAATTAAATTTGTAGATGATCTACTGTCTGGGTTTATATGGGAGCCCCTGATTGAAAATGAGCTGTAAAACACATGTTGAGTGAACAGCATCCAGCCTCTACCTGCCAGGCAGTCGTTTCTGAAACAAATAGTCTTCGTGTCCTATTTCATTGCATGAGTGTGTGTGAGTCATTGAGTCAAGCATGGGACGTGCTGGCTCCGTTTTTTTTTGTCTGACCTCTAAATGTTTCCAGCCTTCAAAGGGAGGTGAGTCTTCTCCTTCCTTCACTTTCTCCCTACCTGATTGTCCATATGATGTTTATAAATACTTCAAATTAAACTGTTTGGCTGGGTGCAGTAGCTCATGCCTGTAAACCCAGTGCTTTAGAAGGCCGAGGTAAAAGGATTGCTGGAGGCCAAGAGTTCAAGACCAGCCTGAGCAACATACTGAGACTCCTTTACAAAAAACAAAGTTAGCCATGTGTGGGGTCATGCATCTGTGGTCCTAGCTACTTGGAAAGCTGAAGCAGGAGGATCACTTGAGCTCAGGAATTCAAGACTGCAGTGAGCTATGAGTGTA
Organism: Carlito syrichta; assembly: GCF_000164805.1. Classification (NCBI taxonomy): domain Eukaryota; kingdom Metazoa; phylum Chordata; class Mammalia; order Primates; family Tarsiidae; genus Carlito; species Carlito syrichta. Next base: position 45,973 of record NW_007231998.1, read on the forward strand.
CCACTGCACTCTAGTCTGGGTAACATAATGAGACCTTACCTTTAGAAAAAAATATTTGAAATAAAACTTCTGATGTTTTAATCCTATACAGCTATTCCTCATCAGTCTTCCCCACCTCAGGAAATGGAACCACCCACCGTGATGCTCAAGCTTAAAACTTAGGAGTCACTTAATTCTCCTCTTACCCCCATAAAATCCATTAGCAAATTCTATTAGGTCAATTTCTATAGTATTTTCTCCATGAGGCCTTTCTCCCTATCACACTGGGGCTGCCATAGCTCAAAGGGATTCCGAAGCAGACGAGAAACCTTCATATGTGGGGCAAAAGGCATTCCCCTGGGTGGATACATTGCCAAAAGGCTCACTTTCCACCTCAAATCAGCCCCTTGTCAAGTTGGGTTTCTGGGCTTGGCAAATTGGTAAGGGCTAGTTATCAACCCCCATTTGTCCCTGGGTTGGGCACATGTACAGGACAGACTGAGCAGCAGACATTGTATCCTCCTCATTCAAGTTGCTGCTGTCTCCCCTCTGGTCTACTTCCAATGGTCCTCCCAAAGTGTCTGCCTGTCTCCAGTCTTGTTCCTCTCCACTCCTTCCTGTTTGCCATCATAAGATGAATCTTTTTCCAACATGGATCTGATCATCTTGCTTTCCTGATTAAACTTCCATCTTGCTTCCCTACTGTGTGGCATAAAACCCAGAATCCTCACTAAGGTCACAAGACCCTATTGACCCATCCTCGCTCTACTTTTTTCTACCCTTACTCTACCCTGGACACTCTTGTCTCCTTTTCAATCTTGAACATCCAAATTCACATCTGGGGGTCTCGCCTCATCTTTAGATGGTTGGCTTATACTCATCAAGTTTTAGTTTAAATGCCACCTCCTTGCAGCACTGTTCACAATAGCAAAAACATGGAACCAATCGTGCTGCCTATCGAAACTGGACTGGATAAAAAAAAAAAAAAAGTGGTACCCATACACAATGGAGTATTATGCAGCCATAAAGAAGGACAAACATATGGACTTCACAACAACTTGGATTGATTTAGAGTCTATCATACTCAGTGTTTTATCACAAACAAAGACTGGAGTACCATATGTTCTCACTCATAAGCAGATCCTGAACATTTACCGTAATACAATAAGAAAGGGATTGGCAGTAATGGGGTACTGCTGGGGTGGGGACATAACATCAGTAAGGGTACCTGGCCTTTAACCAGGCAAAGTGGGGAGCAGAGGGTGGCTCAAACTTTACCTATAGGATGTCCACTTGTATACCTAATCCTCAATTGTACCCCACATCTTTCAAACAAAATATTTTTAAAAAGTCACCTCTTGACGGAGGCTTTCCATAACATGCTTATCTAAAGTAGATACACCAAATGCCCCACCCCCATCATTCTGCTTGTGATGCCACTACCTAGTTTCACTTTACTTGGTAGCATTTAACACAGTGTGACATTGACACGTGTATTGTCTGCCTCATTCCTAAGAATTGTACCCCCAGCACCTCTAAGGGTACTTTGCACACAGTAGGTACTTAATATTGGCCAAATGAGAAAGGACGGAGTCAGGGTGCTAAGTTAAGGACCAAAGGGAGAGAATAGTGGTATTTAGCAGCCGTATTTGGGAAAGTTGTTTAAAAATATCTATTACAGGCTGAGCTCAGTGGCTCAGCCTGTAATCCCAGCACTCTGGGAGGCTGAGGTGAGTAGATTGCCTGAGCCCATGGGATCGAGACCAGCCCGGGCGACTTGGCGAGACCTTGTCTCGACAATAAATAAAAAATGAGCTGGGTATGGAAGCACGCACCTTTCGTTCCAGCTTCTTGGAAGGCTGAGACGGAAGGATTTCCAGAGCCCTGCAGGCCAATGCTGGGGTGACCGTGAGTGTGCTACTGCACTCCAGTCTGGGTGATGGAGTGAGACTCGAACTCAAAAACAAAAAGGCATTCATGTCAGGCACAGTGACTCACATCTATAATCCCAGCACTTTGGGAGGCTGAGGTGGGAGGATTGCCTGAAGCCAAGATTTCAAGACCAACCTGGGTAACATAGACTCCATCTCTACAAAAAATAAAATAATTAGCCAGGCATAGTGGCACACACCTATAGTCCCCACTACTTGAGAGGCTGAGGCAGGAGGATTCCATGAGACCAGGGGGTCGAGGCTGCAGTGAGCTATGGTTGTACCACTGCACTCCAGCCTGGACAATAGAATGAAATGCTATCTCTAAAAAAAGAAAAAGTATTCATAAAGAAAGTTGAAGATATTTCCATCTTTGCTTTTCCCCCATCCTTTACCTGTGCTCTTCCATATTTGAGTCAAGAAAGTTGAAGGGGGCTTGTGTGTGTGTGTGTGTGTGTGTATGCACTGAGTTTGATTTCTGGGGACTCTGACTGGTAGAGGGTGTTGAATATCCCTCCCAGGCAGGGAGCAAGCCTTTCTGCCTGGGAGAACCTTCTGTGTGAGGATCAGCCTGGTGTCGAGGTGGAGTCTCTCACTGTCATTTGCTTTCCGGGCACAGCAGAGCTAAGCAGCATTGTTTAACCTTTTGGAAGCTGTGTATGAAATTTACATTAGTGGGGTGTTGCTGTTCCGTTACAAACCGTTTATCCCATGAATATCAATGTGGCCGTTTGCTCTAGGAAATTACCTCCTTTCTGTAGAGAGGAGCAGAGGAATTCATAAAAATGTACAGAAGATGGGGGAGAGAGAGTCCTAGTTCCCTCTGAGATTGCAGGAAGAATGATTTGGGAGCAAGGTGCCCTCTGCACTCTGAAGCCAGCTCCTGGGGAAACCTTTCCTTGCCCTTCCCAAAGGTGTTGTATAATAAATATTTTGCTTCAATTGTTTAAAAGTATATGAATGCCTATCATAGAGCAAAGAATAGGCACTAGGTAAATATCTGGTCAGGCACAGTGACTCATGCAGGTAGTCCTAGAACTTTGGGGGGCCAAGCCAGTAGGATCACTTGAGTCTAGGAGTTCAAGACCAGCTTGGGCAATGTAGCAACACCTCGACTCTACAAAAAGTCAAAAAATTAGCCAGGCCTAGTGGTGTGTGTCTGTAGTCCCAGCTACTCAGGAGGCTGAGACGGAGGACCACCTGAACTCAGGAGATCAAGGCTGCAGTGAGCCATGATCCTGCCACCTGCACTCTACCCTGGCAACAGAGTGAGACCCAGACTCAAATAGAAAAAAAATCTGCCCAAATGAGTCGTCTGTTATTTAAAAATACAGATATTTATTACACAGAAAACTCAACCACAAATTGGGAAGACATATGAGCATACAATTAAGGTAATTTAATCCTAAATCTGCAATTTGCTACTAAGGACTTTAAGCTTCTCTTTGAGTGGACGTTGATGACCAGAATGGGAACTATGTGTTTTTTTTTTTAAATTAATATACTATTTGTTAAAGCAGTTTTAGCTTTACAGAAAATTGAGCAGAAAGTACCATAGACTTTCCTTCCCTACCCTCCTCAGATTCTGTGTTACTATGTATGGTATATTTCTTACAATTGATGAACCCATATCGATACATTCTGATTAATTAACTAAAGTCCATAGTCTGCAAGGGGAGACCCACAAAACCCAGAATTGTTTCTTGGAGAGCAGGCCCCTCGTAGTATACTCAGAATTTGTTCCTCTGTATCCAATTCCAAAGTTTTTACCTGGAAGTTTTGAGAAAATTGCATCACAATTTGTGGAAGAAACATCCCAAGTTGTGGCAAACAGGTGACTTGTTCTTCCACCAATGACAGTGCACCTGCCCACACCACACTGAATGTTCAGCAGTTTCTGACCAAAAACAGCATGACCCTGGGCTCCACCCTCATGAGTCACCCAATCTTACCCTGAGTGACTTATTTTTGGTTTCCCCAGAAGAAAAAAGTCTCAAAGAGAAATGTTTTGCCAATGTGGAAGAGATTTAGCAAAAAAAAAAAAAAAAAAAGCATCAGATGATGAATCCAAAAACTATTTTGAGCAGTGGAAAAAGCATCCCAATAGGTGTCTTGCATCAAACAGAGAGTACTTTGAAGGTGCTGAAGTTTAAACATGTAAGAATAAATACGCAATTTTTATAAATAAATTCTGCTTTTTGGAGGGTCCTCCTTGTGTATTAGGGTTCCCTCTGTATTTGACAGTTCTATGGGCTTTGATACATGCATGCTGTTATGTATCCACAGCTACAGTTTCGTACAAAATAGTTTACCACCCTAAAAACCCCCTGTGATTTTTCTATTCATCCCTCCTCTCCTGAACCTCTGGCAACCACTCTTTTTTTTTTACCTTTAAAAAAATCATGGTAAAATATGCATAACATAAAACTTACCATTTTCACCATTTGAAAGTGTAGAATTTAGTGACATTAAGTATATTCAACCACTGATCCTTTTTACTATTTCTATCATTTTGCCTTTTTCAGAATGTCATATGGAACCACACAGTGTGCAGCCTTTCAGACGGCTGCTCTCACTAGCAAATGTGCACTGAGGGGAACTCTGGTTTTAATAACTTTATCTGTAGTTGTAGTGCTGCTGGGGACGTGAGTCATCAGATCTCTGTCATGGGCATAGATCCATGAACTCTGTCTGGAATGAGCTTGGCAGTGGGAGGGTATTCTTAAGAAACTTGGAAACTTGGACTTCAGCAGCAGTCATCTGGCAGAATTATTTGAAATGGAAATAGAAAGAGTGGGTCACAAATATTTGTGTGTGCAGGTTTGTGGCCGGGGATCCTGCTCTTTCAATTAGCACATCATGATTGTTTCTATTTATTGAGATTTTAAACTTTATCTTTTCTTTCATGTAATTAATTAATTTTTGGAGTCAGGGTCTTGTTCTCCAGCTCAGCCTGGAGTGCAGTGGCACGATCATAGCTCACTGCAGCCTCAACCTCCTGGGCTCAGGCATTCTTTCCACCTCAGCTTCCCAAGTAGCCAGGGCTACAGGCATGTACCACCACTCCCTGCTAGTCTTTTGAGTTTCTGTAGAGACAGGGTCTCACTATGTTGCCTAGGTTCATCTCAAACTCTTGGCTCAAGCAATCTTCTGCCTCTGCCTCCCAAAGTGCTAGGATTAAAGGCATGAGTCACGTACCCAGCCCTTATCTTTTATATTAAAATATGTATTGACATCTCTTTGTGAGGAGGATCCCAAGTGGCTTTACTTTTCCTAATGGAATATAATTTTGTTGTCTCTAATGAGAGAGAAACATAGAATTAAATGGTGTAATGATTAGTATCAAATTTATTTAAAATGTAAGGACCTGTATAGAATGGTAAGGAGGGACATCAAGTTATTATCATTCTGTGGAATAGTAGGTATGGGTGAAGGGCAATTTTTGTTAGCTTAAGTAAGATCGCAGATGACGCAAGAGATTCCTGACAGACTTAAAATGAAACCAGAAATGGAAATGTTTATTCATTTTTCCAGTATTGCAATGTTCTGAACTTTGTAATAGGTGTCGGGGTGAATGGCAGGATGGACAGATAAAGAGGCCAAGCTGAAGAAAACACTGGATGTGACCTCATATTGCAAATATCCACCAATAATGAACCAGGTTCTTGCATTGTAAACAGGATGAATTACGGTAGCCATGTGCTAGGTTACCAGGCACTGGAGACACAGTTATGAACAGAACACAGCCCTGCCCTCACAGTGCTGGTGTTCCAGAGGGCAGTCCTGCGATAAATAAGAAAATGAAAAAATACATGTAAATTCAGGGAGGGATAAATGCTCTGAAGACAGACAATACATATAATAAAGGCCAGACAGTGTGTTTGAGATACTTATTTTAGATAAGGCGCTTGGGGCAGGCCTATCTGGTGGTGACACTGGAGCAGGAATTTCTAAGTAATTATGGAACCAGGGATGTGTCGATCTGAACGGGGATCATTCCAGACAGAAGGAATGTCAAATGCAAATGCTTTAAACTGGAACTAGGTTGGCATATTCTGGGAACAGAAGAAGGCTAACATGGCTGGAGGAGAGAAAGTCAGGTGGAAAAGGGTAAAGACTTGAGTTTGGAGAGGTAGATGTGGGCCACATTATGGAGGGGTGGAGCTGGGAGGGCAAGGAAAGGAATTTGGATTTTGTTTTGGGGCATCAGGAGGCCATCTGGAGGGTTTGACCAGAGAATGACTTGATTTGACTCCACATTTTTGCAGAGATGATTCTGGTATTGTGTTAGAAGTAGACTGGAAAGAGGGATGTACTCAGGAATCAAGAGGCCAGTTGGAGACTGTTTTGGGTATCCAGAAAGGATTAAAAGTGGCCTGCACTGGTAGTGGAAATGGATTTGAAGGGTATAGTATGAAAGTAGATTTGAATAGACTTGCTGATGGATTAGATACTGGTGATAATTGGGGCACATCAAGGGTTTTTTTAATTTCAGAAGAAGGAGAATTTTTACTTCTTGCTGAAGTACAGTGACGTTTTTCAGGGAGAGGCAGAGCGGAAGGGTAGCTAAGGGAAGGTGAGGTGAGGACATTCTAAGTAGGAGCAGTCACGACCAGGAAGATGAACGCTCTGTCATGAGAAAAGCAAAGTTGGAGTCTGGCTTTCATATGAGAAAAAGGGTAAGAGGAATCTGCAAGGGGAGGTCGGGGCAAGACTGCGGTGGGTCTTAAACGCCGTGTGAAGATGTCTCATTTCCTAGAATAGGTGGCGGTGCAGGGAGCCATGTATGTCAGGAGTGTATTTAGCGGCAAGTAACTGAAGACACACCAAGTACCTTAAATGAATAGCACTTCGATTTTCTTTTGTAATTATAAACCTGGTGGAGGCAGTTTGTACTGTGAGGCTGCTTCTGCCATGGGTCCCTGATACGGTCTTTCTACATGATCTTCATTTTGAATACTGAGTTGATTTCACTTTCATGCTTACTACCTCATGGTCTCTAGATGTTTCCTGTGAGCATTTCCATGCTCTGGACGGAAAGTAGGGGCAAAGACACAAAATAGCACAGTCTGTGCCAGTCCCTCACCCTTTTTATTGTGGCAAAACATATATATATATGGGGGGAATCCCAAAAAACTGACATTTATTTATACAAAATTGCATATTGATTCTTACATGCTAAACTTCTGTCTCCTTCAATGTACTCTCGGTTTGACGCAATACACCTATTGAGATGCTTTTTTCCACTGCTCAAAACAGTTTTTGAACTCATCAATTTTGATGCCTTTTAGCACTTTATTTCACCTCTTCTACATTGGCAAAACGTTTTCCTTTGAGGACTTTTTTCAGTGAGAAAACAAAAAACAAGTCACTTGGGACAAGACAAGGTGGATATGGAGAGTGGGACCCAGGGGGCATGCCATTTTTGGTCAAAAACTGCTGAACACTCAGCACGGTGTGGGTAGGTGTACTGGTAAATCACCCATCATGAAATGGGCAAACACTTTGAAAGAATCTTCAAAAAAATTTCTCTGAAGCTGAGCACAGGTCAGACCTCTCTGAAGCTGAGACGTCACGACAATGCAAGCTGGTATACTGATGTTGAAGGACTCCTAGAACACTTGCGTAGCAGGGGAAACCTGTACTACAAGGGGCCCACCCACCAAAAGATAATTCTGGAGTTTTGGGGGGGTCCCCCATGTATCTAAAATTTGCCTTTTTTTTTTTTTTGAGTTGGAGTCTCACTCTGTCACCCAGATTGGAGTGCAATGGCCGCTCCCGGCCACTGCAGCCTCAACCTACTGGGCTCTGGCAATCCTTCCGCCTCCGTCTTCCAAGTAGTGGGAACTACAGGCGCGCGCTACCATGCCCGGCTAATTTTTTGATTTATTGTAGAGATGAGGTTTTGCCAAGTTGCCCAGGTGGGTCTCGAACCCGCGGGATCAGGAAATTCACTCCCCTCAGCCTCCCAAAGCGCAGGATTACAGGCTGAGCCACCAAGCCCGGCTTAAATTTTAGCCCGGCTTAAATTTCAATGTTTATTTTAAATTTGCAAATAATAGCCATATATATAGGGGCTACAACATGGTATTCTCATGCATGTGCACATTGTGGAATGAACATATGAGGTTAATTAGCACATCCATCACCTTGAATATTTATCATTTCTTTGTGGTCAGAACATTTAAAAGTTTTTCTTTTAACTGTTTAGAAGTCTACACTACATTATTATTAACTATAGTAGCCACTATCACCACCATCTATTTCCAAAATTTTTCATCACTCTAGACCAAAACTTTGTAACCATTAAGCAATAACCCAATTCCCTCTTTCCCCAGACTTTGGTAACTTCCAATCTACTTTGTGAATTTTGTGCCAGTTCCATTCAGGTAAGAAAATGAAGACTTCCAGAATCTCCATTCAGGAAACTTATGTCTAATAAAACTTATATCTAATAAATATTTGCATATTGCCTTCAGGGAGTCTTCATGTGTTGCACACCCTCCCACCCCTTTCTTCTTCTCTCTTCTCTCCCTCCGTGGCTTACCAGTCAGGGGAATCACTGAAGATCTGGATTGCCTCTGGAAAGAAACACTGTAAGAGAGTGTTTCATTCCAGATGCAGTCCGAAAAGGAGGACAAAGGACTTGAGCCCAAGATTTTCTGGTGGGCAGTAGAGGGAGAAGAGAGGAGGAAGAGGAAAGACTCTGTGCAGCCTCAGGATATAAAACAGTGAAAGACCAGGGAGAAAGGCAAAAGGCGGTAGAGGGAGGGCTGCTTGGCTGACACACTGGATCTCCTATGGTCCAAGGAAGAAATGTTGACTCTTGGTTTCTGGACTGTGTTACTTTGATTTTAGCCTTTTTCTGTGTGTGTGTATGTAAATATATATATGTACATATATTCATTCTTATATCTATATTTTATGTATATAAATATTTATATTATGATCATATATAAAAATTATGATATTGGGGTAAGATCTGGCTATGGAATTTACTTGTGTTACCAGTGTGTGTAGTGTTTATAAAAATGAGACCATTCTACCCAGGCCTTTTTGTTGCTAAGAGGCTTTTTCACCTTATGTGTGTATATGTATACATGTGTACATGTATTTATTCATGTTGACACTTTTCTTGTCAGTAAATGCATGTCTACATTATTATCTCTATTAGCTGGATAGTATTCTCATATATATATGTATATATTCTGTAGCTCTTAAAGCAATTAATGTGATACATATATAGTTTTCGGGGTTTTTTTTTTTGTTTTTTGTTTTTGAGTTGGAGTCTCACTCTGTCACCCAGACTGGAGTGCAGTGGCCGCTCCCGGCCACCGCAGCCTCACCTGCTGGGCTCCGGCGATCCTTCTGCCTCAGCTTTCCGAGTAGCCGGAATTATAGGCACGTGCTACCATGCCCGGCTGATTTTTCTGATTTATTGTAGAGATGAGGTCTTGCTGCCCAGGAGGGTCTCGAACCTGTGGGCTCAGGCAATCCACTCACCTCAGCTTCCCAAAGGCGCGGTGTCGGTGACCAGCACTGACCAAGGGTGGGTTAGGACCCGCACCAGAGAATCTGGACAGCGAGAAGAGACTACTCGGAGGCAGTTCTTCTGGGAACAGTCTGATCAGGACTGGAGCCAAATTTTATTCGGACTCCTTCCAACTTATATACCATTTTCTATACCCTCCAGCAGTGTGATAATCACTTACTGGGGGCGTACAAGTTCCGTGCTTTACAAACTATGCATCACAAGACCACCACGAGATCTGCAATTTCCAAGCAGACAATTCGAATTCCATGATGCCTGCTGTGCTTACATTAAGGTCACAGGTGCACAATTTCAATACAAATCGTTCAAAGTGTTTTCCATAATGTTCAATGAATCATTCATATTATACTCTTTGCTCTATACCCTGATTAATACAAAAAACTTTCCTGAGTTAACTCTAGGTTCAATCCAAGTTCACTGACTCCCAATATTTTTAACGATTAATATTATCAACTTAACACTATACTATAATCTATAAGTTTAGTTAAATGACTTAACTGTCAGTTATACTATTAACCTATTATGATTTAACGTAATGCCTTATTATAACTCAGTTAAAACTTAAACTACCAAACTTTACTATAATTCATATGTTTCATATGTCTAAACTTTAATTTTTATATGATCTAGTTATTGGACTTTAATACTATGCTATATCCTATTAAGCTAATACCTTATCGTTAATTCTTTTATAAATCGTATAGTAACTATTACACTTGAATAATGTAGCAAAAGGAAACAAAACAGCAAGCATAAATTTATGCAACTATGAGTGTATATGTATATATTTTATCCTAACAAGTCTACTCTCAAAATCAAATAGTAGCTGTCACACTCTTGAACAAGGAAATGCAGGGTTGCCAAGATGGCGGCCATGGGCTGAAGTAGACAGAGTTTCGGTAATTAACGAAACAAAAGAAAACGTTCTGCCTGGCTAGGGGCAGGGCGACAAAACTATCACGGTAATTTAGTTTCTAATCTTAGCCCTAGGGAAAACAGCTTTCCAAAGCTGACTACCCAGTCTACCAGGAAATAGAAGTTAAAAAATATCTAGAAAGAAGTAAAACTTAGAAAGACAGAGAAAATAATTCTGCTATGCACTTTCCATCAGGTGTATTGAGATTTACTTATAAGTTTTACTGCCATGTATGCACACTGGTCACTAATCACACGCCAAAATTATAGGTATAACTGATATCCTATGTCAGAGGCGATCTTCCAGATGGACCTTTACAGGCCTCAGCCATGTAGCTATAGATGTTGGCTCCCAACAGCGCAGGATTACAGGCTGAGCCACTGGGCCCAGCATAGTATTCAGTTTTTTATTATGCTTTGATAAGCATCCTTATATATTCTTGTCAGGACTCAAGTCTGATTATTTATTTATTTTTTAATTTATTTTTTGTGTGAGGTCTTGCTTTGTTCCTCAGACTGGAGTGCAGTGGTGTGACGATAGCTCACTACAACCTCAGACTCCTGGGCTCAAGTTGATCCTCCCATCTCAGTCTCCTGATTATTTCTTAAGGAGAAACACTTTGAAGTGGAATTACTTGATAAGGACGTGTACCTTGCTGAACTGCTTTCTACAACAGCTATATCCATTTACACTCCCCCAGAATCTATGTGTGCTAATTTCTTCTTTTTTTATAATCAATATTTTTTATTATGATATTGTGGGGTACAGTTAAGGGTTAGGGAAACAAATATGCTTCGTTCAGGCACACTTGTTGGTAAGAGGTGTCTCCCCGTCCCCAGTCAGATGTTTACTACCATTAATCCCATCTCCCTTCCCCTCCCCTCCCATAGTTTCCCACCGCTATCAGTCATTTTCTTATGGTAATACGTTGGATGATCAAGGTCCACTATATGAGTGAGAACTCAGATCTTTGTTTCTGTGAGAGGTCACTCAGTATTATAGACTCTAGTTCCATCCAGGTTGCTGTGAAATTCATGATTTTATTCTTTTTTATGGCTGCATAGTATTCCATCGTGTATATGTACCACATTTTAAAAATCCAGGCCTCTTTTGATGGACAGCATGGTTGGTTCCAGGTTCTTGCTATTGTGAACAATGCTGTGATAAACACTTGTGTGCAGGTATCTTTTTGATAGAGTGATTTGAGTTCTTCAGGGTATATTCCCAGTAGGGGGATTGCAGGGTCATATGGGAGGTTGATATTTAGAGCTTTTAGGAATCGCCACACTGCTTTCCACAGAGGTTGCACTAGTTTACACTCCCACCAAGTTCCCTTTTCGCCACCCCCTCTCCAGCAACTGTTATTTTTTGTTATTGATAATTGCCATTCTGACTGGAGTTAGGTGGTATCTCGCTAATTTCTTTACTTTTTTTTTTTTTTTTTTGATTTGGAGTCTCACTCTGTCACCCAGGCTGGAGTGCAGTGACACGCTCACGGCCACTGCAGCCTCGACCTCTGGACTCAGGTGATCTTTTTGCTTCAGCTTTCCAAGTAGCTGGAACCACAGGCATGTGCCACCATGCCCAGCAAATTTTTTTTTTTTTAATTTATTGTAGAGATGAAGTCTTGCCATGTTGTTCAGGCTGGTCTAGAACCCCTGAGCTTAGGCAATGCTCTCGCCTCCCAAAGTGCTGGAATTATAGGCATAAGCCACCTTACCTGCCAATTTCCTCACATCTTTGTTAACATCGGATATGGTTGATCTTTTTAATCTTTCACATTTTGAGAAGTAAAATCTTGATGCTATTATCTGCATCATTTTGGTTGCTAGTAAGGCTAAGTGTCTATTTAGGGCTATTTGTATTGGGTATTTGTGTGTGGGGGTGAAATGCAAGTTTTTACCCCGTACCCACAAGACCCATGACCTTGTGGGGTGTGTGGGTTTTAGGAAGGTGACCTGAAAGTTGTAAGTTGGTGGGGTGTAGCTCTTGTCTTGACTTGTGGTGATTAGAGGTATGCCCCAAATGTGGTCATGGTAATAACCAAAAGGAATAGAAGCCAGATCATCGAACATGGCATGGTACAGAGATGAATACAGAAGCAAGGGGCATGTCGGAAGTGACTTTAAGACTTGAAACATAAATGCAGAGGCAAGAGGTATGTCAGAGGTGACTTTAAGACTTGAAACATGAATTCTTAAGCCACCTAAACCAGAGAAGCAGGAGGAGGGGTCGTCTTTTGAGAAAGGTTGGCTTTGGTTGTGGATGCTTGGAGACTAAGAGGCCAGGATGGAGAGATACCAAGTCCAGTCACATCCCTCTCTGCTCTGTCCCTCCCATCTTGGCCTCTAGTGAGGCTGGGACTTCTCGAGGGAGGCCAGTTCTTGTCCACCTGCAGAATGTCACACTTATCCTCTCAATACGAAAAGCCTTTCCCCACCAGGGGCTTAAACCTTTGGGTTGCATTTCTCTTCTGTTAAGAAGCATCTTATGAATGCCCCCCTACTCAGGTCCTCCCTGGGTGCTTCCGTTTGGCCTTCTGTTACTAACAGAATAGCACTTGTTCCATTGTGGGGTTTTAGGAGAGGCTTAATTTGGAGTTCAGTTTACCTGCGTTCATGTTTGAGTTTTACCTAAGTTATTCTGTCTCTCTGAATTGTGTTTTGTACTTCTTCAGCTAAGGATGTATCAGCTTACACTCCAAGCACACATCTGTGCCTCTGTTTCCCCACACCTTTGCCAATAATGAATATAATACTTAGAGAATTATACAGGCACCAATAATTAAGACTGTTCCAAGTCTTAAGTGAGACAACATATGCAACTTGCTGTGTAACCTTGGCAAAATTATTTAATTGCTATGTGCCTCACCTCCTCATCTGTAAAATGAAGATAATGTATATTTCTTAGAGATCTGTTGCCTGGAACCCCTAATATGTTTAAAACACCTTACTTGATACCTATGTCATACTAGAACATGAATGGCTACCATAATGTTAATGTAAACTCCCCAATAAAGCATTCAAATATGAGAGTTATTGTTTTCCAAGAGATTGTCAGCATTTGGAAGGCAGAGCCCATGTCTTACTCATATGGATTCCCAGTGCTGGCACAGTGGCTCCCATATAGGTCTTTACTAATATTTGTTGAGCAGATGCTTTTGAATTCCCAGCATCCCCTCAGAGTGGGGGAGATAGGGGGTGGAGACAAACTGGGAAACCATCAGGAGTTCTCAAGGTGGAGAGAGTGGAAACTCTAATCATCCTTTTACTTGGTCATTAGCTGCTCTCTGACTCCTCCCCTTTGTTACTTTTCTCTTTTGGTCAAAATTGTTATGTCGGCTTTTGAAAGAGATGTCCATTGTCTTTTTGGCCTTTTCATTTTTGTGTAATTAAAATATTTTGGCAGGTCTCCACATCTGATGTGGGACAAAATTGCTTTTATGTTTCTTGAGCTGAGGAGGATGTAGGGAAGAGGGGCGTATGTGGGGTCAACAGGGAAACGGACCCAAAGTGACAGCTTGGTGCTGCTGATGGGTACCTGCCCACGTCAGACTGACCCAGCCCATGCCTTAAGCTTTGGGCTTTATTCTAGGTTACTTCAACTGATTGACTGTTGGGCTGAAACCAGATACCAGTTTTTTCTTCCTTTCTCATTTTTATTTTTTCTTTTCTTTCTTTCATAAAAAACTCTTAAATTTTACCTGAATTTAACAAAAAGAAAGTGAAATTGAACTTAGTAAGCTTCAGATAAATACTTCTTTCTTATAAATGTAAAACGAAGACAATAATATGCCTTTGTAGCAGCAGCTGTGAGGAATTCATGATACATAGGTAAAGCATCTCCATCAATGCTGTTTCATACTAGGATATGAGTGGCTATCGTGATGCTGATGTAAAACATCTAATAAAATGTTCAGATATGATAGTTATTCTTTTTGTCAAAAGATGATAAGTCTTTGGAAGGCAGGGGCCATGTCTTTTTCATATTGGATTTCCAATGTCTAACACAGTGACTTCCATGTAGGTCTTTATCACTATATGTTAAGACTGTTCAGGGTTAACAAAAGTGAAATTAAACATTTAACAGGTTGAATGCATTATTTTTTAAACCTCATATTTAAATTTTATCCAGTATTTATTGGTTCCTTTCCAACTCTTAAAGTAAACGAGTGACTTTTTTTTTGAGTCAGATCTCACTGTCACCCAGGCTGTAGTATGGAGGCATGATCTCGACTTCCTGAGCTCAGGTCATCCTTCCATCTCAGCATGCTGAGTAGCTGGAACTACAGGCCTGGCTAATTTCTTTTTTATTTCTAGAGACGAGTTTTCACTATGTTTCCCAGGTTGTTCTCAAACTTCTGGGCAATCAACCTACCTTGGCCTCCCAAAGTGTTGGAGTTACAGGCATGAGCCACCACACCCAGCCAAGTTGCTTTTTTAAACATTATTAATTTAAATAATTTAACTTATAATATTTCTATTCTACTTCCCATTCTTTAATTCCCAGTGCTATTTTTTTGTTAGTACTGTGTTTAAATTGATTCGATGTTCATAACTTGTTTCATCTGAGCTTCTTCATAACTGAAGGCTTCATTTTGATTTCTGTCATGATTGGCAGGATTTCATCTCTTCATCACATACAACTGTTTCTTCTTCTTTTTTGTTTTTAAAAGGAAGAGTTATAGATTACCAGAGCCTTCGAACTCCTTCCCTGTCTCCAAGCTTAAAGATTTTTTTATTCTTGAAATTCATTTGTTTAACGTGATAGAGTTCAGTGTCAATCAGCTGTTTCAAATTTTCCTGGATTGCGGTATGCCCCTCAACCTGTAGTTTTCCTGTTTCTTTAATTTTATTTTTGCTGGGCTCGGTGGTTCAGCCTGTAATCCTGAGCCTTTGGGAGGCTGAGGATTGCCTGAGCCCGCGGGTTCGAGACCCATCTGGGCAACTTGGTGAGACCTCATCTCTACAATAAATCAAAATGAACTGGGTGTGGTAGCGCATGCCTGTACTTCCAGCTACTTGGAAGGCTGAGGCAGAAGGATCGCTGGAGCCCAGCAGGGCAAGGCTGTGGTGGCCGGGAGCGGCCACTGCACTCCAGTCTGGGCGACAGAGTGAGACTCCAACTCAAAAAAAAAAATTTATTTTTAAAAATCCTGCCAATACATATCAAGTGATTTGTTCTTTTGTTCCTGTTGTAGGAATGTTACTTGCACCAGTTTCCTAGGGCAGCTATAACAAAGTTAACAAAGTACCACAGAATGACTCAAGACAACAGAAATCCATTCCTTCAGTGTTCTGGAGGCCATGAGTTCTAAGTCAGGATGTCGGCAGCACTGATTCCTCCTGGTGTTCTGAGGGATAGTCTGTTCCATGTCCTTCTTCCAGCTTCTGGTGATGGCTGACGATCCTTGGCTTGTGAAAGTTTCACTCTTGTCTCTGTGTCCATCTTCACATGGTCATCTTTTCCCCGTGTGCCTGTGTCTCCACATAGTGTGCTTTTCTTGGGATCTTTGTTTTCTTTTATTTCAAAAATTTTCTATAGTTTATTTAAAGATGAGTTTTCACTGTATCACCCAAGCTGGTCACAAACTCCTTGGCTCAAGTGATCCTCCCACTTCAGTCTCTCTAGTAGCTAGGACTACAGGTGTGCATCACCATGCCCAATTCATTTTTCATTTTTATGGTTGAGACAGGATCTCACTACATTGCCAGGCTGGTCTCAAACTTCTGACCTCAAGCTATCCTCCCAAGTGCTAAGATTAAAGGTGCATGCCACCATACCCAACTAATTTTTTCGTTTTATTTTGTTTTGTTGAGACAGGGTCTCGAAGGCTGGTCTTGAACTTATGTGAGGTCATCCCAAGAGCGATCTTCTTGTCTTGGCCTCCCAAAGTGCTGGGATTACAGGCAAGAGTCATCGTGCCCAGCTCTGTTTTATTTTACAAGAACATCATTCATGTTGGATCTGGGGTATGACCCTATCTTAAGTTCATTACATCTGCAAAGACCCTATTTACAAATAAGCTCACAATCATAGTATCAACATAGCTTTCTGGGGAGACACAATTCAGCCTATAACAGAAAGTCAGATTTTTCTTTTTTAGAGTCTAATAACATGTCTCTTGCATATCTACAATTGGTTCTTCACGACCTTCATTTTTCCCCTCTGTGTTTGCTGTGACTATCTTGTCTTTCTTCAATGTCTGCAATTTTATTTTCAATCACCACTGTTCTCTTTCTTGTTGGTTCTAGTGTATTGATTATTTCTAAAAGGGTATTATGTTATTTTTATTCTTAATTCATTCCCTTAAACCTACCACATTCCTTTATACTTCTTGTTTATTGGTGACACTTTCATAGGGTTTTTTTTTTTTTTCTTATTGCTTGTTAAATTATTTTATTTTCATTAATGTATTCTATTGGACAAAGTATTTGGGAATGATCCTTGGAATCTGTTTTCTATGAAACTAGAATATTTGTCCTTTTTTTTTTCCATGCTGTGCCTTTCTGGGTGTTTTCAGGCGAACACATTACTCCTATTTAACAGAGCTGCTCTGGGTCCTACCTCCTCCGCTCGCTGATGGTTGAGAGAATTCTCTCTGGTCCTCTTTCGGAGATAGCCTCCTCCAGTTGCAGCTGGAAAGCTCAGGTGTTGTAGCCGTGGGTGGGGTGGGGGAAGGGAACATTCAACTGAGACTGGGTGCCCTCATTCTTGGAGGAACTAGTTTCAGTTCTTCTTTCTTACATTTTCTTTTCTGTCCTAAGCTTGGAATTTCTCCACTTAATGGAGCACAGGGAAACTGTGTTCTAGATGGTTCCCCCAGCTTAGCACAGGGTCCAGTAGCCTGTGCTTCTGCATGAGTGGAGCCATTTGACTGTTTTCTTTTCATTTCCTCCCACCTAAGACCGTTTCTGTGTAATCCTCTGAGGTCAAAAGAAGCGGGATATCATCCTCCTCATATTCCTTGTTTACTCTGGGAGTCCTGAGGAATATTCTTGGGAGTCTGGGCACCCTGTAGGGTATAGGATGGAGCCAGACTTCTTTCTTGGCCACTACCTTTTGGTTATTATGGCATCCAGTCAGCTTGCTTGGTTGTGACCAGATTTATTTATTTTCCAGTTTTTCATTGTTGATGAGAGAAGGAAAAGTCCATGATTCAGTCTACTTTTTCTTCTGAATGTCTGTCTTGAGCTTTTCAGTTATGCCACGATGCCAACTGTTGCTTTTTCCACTAATAAAAAGGCATGACCCTTAGATATTTTTGCAACTGATATCAAGTCCACCCACATTTCTTACCAATTCTGAAATCTGGCTTGGAGTAGTACAATGAGATGTCAGCTTATGTTAGAATTGGAAGGCTAGGCCAGTTATCCTTTTTGTCAAAATCAAAAGCCTTCTATGTGAAATAATAATTACTAAAATACAACTTTTTCCTTCCTTTAATTTACTTCAATTAGCAGTTAGAGTAAATGTCACCAAATGTTACTTTTCAGATCTTGCTGATTTCAAAACTCTGGTAATTATTCACCCATTGGAAGTAAAAGTTCTTACAATGTGTTTCTCCTTCCAGTCCTGCCTCAGTAACCCTATTATTTCAAATGTAAGGACTCGAGGCTGTGCTGAAAGGTTAATAAAACTCGTCAAGTGGAGTTCCTGTCTTTAAAATCTCAGATATTTATTTTTTGCCTTCCTAGTTTAGAAGACTAATTAATAAATCAAAGAAATCATTATAGAACAGTTCAGGGGGTTTGGGTTTTTACCTCCTGAGAGATAAGTATTGCATTTTCAAAAGCATGTTTGTTTTCATGATATAAGAGAAATGCATTGTTGAATACAAATATTTGGATATAATGGATATACTTAAGCCAAACAAGATAGGACCAGATCTTCATCAGAGGGATTTAGGAAACAAATCAGGACATGCTATTTTTTTTGTTTTGAGTGTCATTAAAATTTGATGGTCTCTTGTTTCCTGCACCTTCAGGGCCTGAAGAAGGTTTTGGCAGAGGCTGAATACCCACCCTGCAGTCCTCAGAAATTTTAGGGCAACAAATATGGGAGCTGGTGAAAGGACCACTGGGTGTCAGTATTGTCTTTTCTTACCCTGGCAGAGCCTGATTTGGGTTGTCCTATCCTTTTGGTTTGGTTGGAGTGCGAAATCTTAGATTTTCTGTCCAAATCAGGAGGGACCATCTAGTCCTATCAGCTTTCTTCTTAGATGGGAGGATTGAGTGATGGAAAGAGGACAACTGACTCCTGTTCCAGCTGCCTTCCACCACTCCAGGCCTCCCAAAGTGCTACAGCAGGATCTTAAACTTAAATGCCCATAGAGTCAGGCAGGCAGAAGAGTCAACAGGACTTGGCATATGTCTAATAAACAAGAAGGAGCCGGGCATGATGGTTCACGCCTGTAATCCCAGCACCTTGGGTGGCCGAGACAGAAGGATTGCTCGAAACCAGGAGTTTGAGACCAGCCTGGGTAACACAGCAAGGCCTCATTTCTACAAAAAAATTAGCCAGATGTGGTGGCACAAGCCAGAGGCTGAAGGAGAGGGATCACCTGATTCCAGGGAGTCGAGGCTGCAGTGACTGTGATCATGCCTCTGCTCCAACCTGGATAACGGAGTGAGATCCCAACTTAAATAAATAAATAAATAAATAAATAATCAACCAACCAAGAAGGGATGATCTTTTCTTCCACATAGAAATTTGCTCTTTTCTATTTTTCTTGATCGGTTCATTTGGTATATCTTTTATTTTCTCAATGTAATTCAGAGAAAATTTATTGTATCGTTTTTTTTAAAAAGAAAAAAACTGCAAAAATGTGATCAAAGGCAATTGATCCTTGGGCACATATTGAGGAGACCATAAGCAATGTATAAAGGGGTCAGCAGTGTCACATGCCAGCAAGGTGATGAGTCCTAGCACAGGTATGTTTTCAGATTTTTCAAGAGAAATGGGAAGTCTGGATTTTTTTTTTCTTTTTTGAGTTAGAGTTTCACTCTGTCGCCCAGGCTGGTGTGCAGTGGCACTCTCACAGCCACCGCAACCTCGACCTACTGGGCTCGGGTGATCCTTCTGCCTCAACCTTCCAGGTTGCTAGAACTACAGGCATGCGCTACCACACCCAGCTAATTTTTTGATTTATCGTAGAGACAAGGTCTTGCCAAGTTACCCAGGCTGGTCTCAAACCACTGGTCTCGAATCCCTGGACTCAGGCAGTCCTCTCACCTCTGCCTCCCAAAGTGCTGGGATTAAAGGCTTGAGCCACTGCACCCAGCCAGGAAATCTGGATTTTTGTGTAAATTTTCCTCACTCACATAAGCTAGTTCAAACTTTAAAAAAAAAAAAAATCAAAACCCCTCTGAGGACCAGATATGGGACTTGTAGGATAACAAGGTAATCTCTGCACTATAACTTGAGTATTAGCTCTTCTGACTTGAATTCTTTTGCCTTAAGCTAATTGATTGGCTCTTACATGATGAAGGAAGGTTCCTTGGAAGAAGCATGGGGTTTGCTTGTCTTTGGTAACTGCATCACTATCCTATCTAAGGCAAAGGAAATATATTGCACAGCTGTTTGAGAGGAGAGTAGACCAGGAATTCTGAATATCCAGATTTAACCTCATTTGAGGTAGGAGAGGTTGGGAAAGTTTTCTATTAATGCCAATTTTTCAGTGCTGGCTAATTTTCTATTGCTCACATACCAGAAAGTGAGCCATGGGAATGAAGTATCTGGAAGCTTCTCCCAACCCTGAGAGCTTACCCCTTTTATAGACAGGAGAGTCAAGAGTCTGAGAAGCAGCTTTAGAGACAGTCTACTTTAAATACTTTCATTTGCTAGACTAGAAAGATGAAGTGCAGAGGGACTGTCATCTCTTCAAGGTCATTCAGCTGGTGGCAAAAAACTCCTGATTCCAAGTCTTCTAATTCCTGATCTCGAGGAAGAACAAGTCATCCAGTCATTGGAAAGCACAGTCTGTCACATGTACATATTCATAGTTCAGGAGAAAATATAGAAAAGTCATATGAAGGAAGAAATAGACTCTGGGACAACAATATGAGTGGGGATCCCCAAAACCCTGGAATTATCTTTTGGAGGGCAGACCCCTTGTAGAACAGTATTCCCCTGCTGGGTAAGTGTTCTAGGAACCCACTGGCACCAGTGTACCAGCTAGCATTGTTGTAAGAGACTACGTTCGGCTCTAGTGAATTTTTTTCCCCAAAGATTCTTTCAATGCATTTGTCCATTTCATGATGGGCGATTTGCTCAAACAAGGTTTGGCAGTGAATTTTTTACCAAAACTGGCATGACCCCATGCCCCACCATCCCTATTCGCGTGATCTCTCCCAAGAGACTTTTGTTTTCTTGGATGACAAAAGTCCTCAAAGGGAAACATTTTGCTGATGTGGAAGAGGTGAAACAAAAAGTGGAAGAAGCACTAAAAGACACTAAAAGGCATCCAAACTGATGAATTCAGTAACTGGAAAAAAGCGTCTCGATAGGTGTAGCGCATCAAAGGGAGAGTACTTTCAAGTTGACTGAAGTGTAAGCATGTAAAAGTAAATACACGATATTTTATAAATAAATTCCAGGTCCCCCCCATATCTAGGAAGGAATAGACTCAATACTCAGGAAGCTGAGTGGGTCATCATTAAGAAAACATGGTTGAGTTCAGAAATCATCTGATTCTTAGGTTTACCACCTGTATTTCTCTGTACTATTGTTTATTTAGTAAGAGTTTTTCCAGAGTTAGTAAAGGAGGAAAATGATCTGCTATCATAATCTGCAGGATAAATAACCTTGATTATAAAAAAGGGTGCAGGGATGATGTACTTAATTTTCAGCAAGAAGGACTTAAGTTAGATGCACTGAAGAACTTTTTGACAGGGCCAGTTTCTTAAGATTAGAATGTATTCTTGGCAGAGATTATGGGATCTTCTTTAATCCTATTATTGCAGCTATCATAATTCAAGTAAACCGTCTCTACTTTAGAATTAATTTTGTAAAACACCGGGCTGACTATAGTGATAGCTTTTACTTAAAAAAAAAAAATCCTGATTCCTGGGTTCGGCACACAAATTGCATCGTAACATGGTCTGAGGTCATTTTTCTTATCTGGAGGAATTGTGCTAATTTAGTTTTTAATTAAAAACATTGCATGGCACTATCTGTGGTCAAATAGGATTAGGAATTGCTAAATATCATGCCTTTCTCACAGAGAATCACAAAGCACACGCAGAGGGTTTTAGGAAGTCCTGAGGTTAGGCAGGCTCTGTGAGCTCTGCCCTTGGCTCACATGCAGGCTGTGCTCCAGTCCTGCTCAAGTTTTCTTCAGATAAATGGTAATCTTTTCCTTGACTGGGAAAATTTTACTCACTCTTTAAGTCCAACTCAAATGCCAGTTTTATTATTTTGCCTTTTCTGTGATGCTTTCCCTGACTTCCATTAAAAGGCCTAGATACTTCTTTTTTTGTTTTCTTGTTTGAGAAAGGAAGGGCCTTACTCTGTCACCCAGGCTGGAGTCAATGGCACAATTGTAGCTCAAGGCAGCCTTGAACTCCTGGGCTCAAGCGATCATCTTGCCTCAATCTCTCAAATGGTTGGGATTGCAGGTGCACACCACCATACCCAGCTGATATTTTATTTTGTAAAGACAAGGTCTCACCTGTGTTGCTTAGGCTGATCTCAAATTCCTGGCCTCAAATGATCCTCCCACCTCAGCCTCCTGAAGTACTGGGAGTACAGACATGAGCTATCACACCCAGCCTAGATACTTTGTTGAACAGTCACATACCTCCTTATTCAAAATGTGTTTATCCCACTTGCCTTGTGTAATTATAATACCCAGGGCTGCTTCCTTCTGCAATCTTACCTTGCCCAACTTAGAAATTCCCCAGTGCCCAGCACAGTGCCTGCCAACAGATGGTATGTAATACGTGTTTGTTAAAGGAATAAAAATTAGTCCAAGTTTAGGAACACAAAAGCCAGGAAGTGGGTTAGTGATTATCTTATTATTGTGGAAGGGCTAACATAAAAGTTCCCCTTGGCCCTCTGAAGTTTTGCTGAAAAAACAACTCACAAATGGCAGATTAATTGGGAACAAAGGCACGCAAATTTATTTAACATCTATACACGGGAGCCTTCAGAATGAAGTCCCAAAGGTACGGAGGAAATTGTCATTGTTATGTTTTGGTACAATAAAGTATGGACAGCCATGTAGAAATACGATTGGACAGAAAGGGTAAGATCTGATGCTAGTAGACTGAGTGGAGAAACCCAGCAATGCCTGCTTGTCTGGATTCTTGGTCTTTCTGAGCAGCATTTCCTTCTCCTGGGTGTGGGGCAAGAGACCCTCTCCGGAATGGGGGCTTTATGACCTACAGTCAAACAAAGCAGGTCAAATCTTTTCCTTATGGCCTGTTTCTACACAGGGAGGTGGGGGGAAGTTAGAGTAATATTTTTAGGTTATATGACTGGCTTTGGGGGAAAGGAGTTCTAGTTTCTATCCTTAGGGGAGAATGAGACTAAGAGGCTGGAGGGCAGGAGGAGATCAGAGAGAAACTTTTGTTTCTGAGGCTGCTTCCAGGGAACTTCATTTTGGTGTATTGCTTTGCTGAGTCCCAACAGTTGCTTTTTTCCTGAACACTTCCTAGATTTTTAGGAAAGGAAATGTTACTGAGTACTTCATATGCCTGATGCTGTTCTAGGCTTTTTCACATAAGGAGCAAACATATCTGGGTGTAGACATTGTGTATCGTGTTAGGGACCAGTGAGATTGGAGACTTTCTTGATTGTATGGGACTTGAGCTGGTGAGTATTTTAAAGAGTTTGTGACTGTCTTCAACTCAGAATTGGCAGTAGGTCAAGACTCGGAATCCACTGTCTCTGGTTCTTTTCTAACACTGCATCCATCTGATTTGCTCAAGCCACAGTCATCTGTCGCCTGCCTCAGTACAGCAGGGATCAACTCCTCTCTCCTACGCGCCCCTCCCTATCCATTCTCCAGTGTCTTCCTACTCTGACTCCACCAGGGGTTCCTTTCCAATCTTCAGTTCTCAGCTCACATAGCATCTCCTCAGAGAGGCCTTCTGTCTTACTTGGGGTCCCACCAGAGCTCCCTGAGACAAGCAAGCAAATGACAGCAGGTGATTTGGGAGGGGAAAGCAGCTGATAAACGACTGCAGAGGGGAGCTCAAAAGAAAGGTGTGAAAGGTGCCTCTGGTCTACCTTGGGAGAGTCAAGGCATCTGGTATTTATATACCCATTCACCTCAGCCACTTGTAGGGGACAACAGGAGAAGGGAGAGGGCACTTCCATATTATTCCTTGTTATGTACACAGAGCAGTGGGAATATGCAAATCCCAGCAGTTAGAAGCAGTCCTGAGAGTAGTTTTCAAACTTTAGTGTGCACACAAACCCTGGGGATCTTGTTAAAATGCAGATTGGCTTAGGAGTTCTGGGAGGAGGCCTGAGATTTTGCAGCCCTAAGGAGCTTGCGAATAATGCCCTTGCGGATGTAGCAAGCAACTGCAGTGCCCAGCAAAGGGACGCCCAGAGAGATGGGTGGCCCCGCTGGTGCCCGCTCCACCTTCTCCATGCCTATCCTCAGGTGAGTCTCCCCAGGTAACCCCCAGTTTATTTATTTGCATCACAAATCACAGTCTAAAATGACTGTCTTGGTGGTTTAGGTGACCCATTTATTACCGGACTTCTGTTCCATGAGGGTATCATCTGTCTTTGTGAGTGTCACCTCTCCAGGGACCAGCACAGTATCTGGTGAAGAGAGTGCTCAATAAATATTTACTGAAAGATTCAGTAACTTCTCATAGATGATATTCTCATAAACAAGCTGATGTGCAGGGCATACTTATATAGAAGAGATGTTAGAACCTCCTCCCTGAAAACTTTCTCATAATTAGCACAAGTGATACAGCAAATTCCAAGAACCGTTCTCAGTATTTCTGTCTACAGGGTTTTTTTCCCCCTCCGTAAGGCTGTAGTAAAATTTCATGATTAAGCAGTTCATGATACGCTACTACATGTTGCAAATGTGAGTGTAACTGTCTCCCTTTCTCACATCAGCAGTTTCCCAGTCATAGGGCTCCCCACCCTTCAACCTCGCCACTTGTCTAGTTAGTTGGCTACTAGTATTGTTCCTGTGCTCCTGTTGCTGCAAGATGGAAGTGTGGAGGGGGTCTGACCTGTAACAAAGGCCATGCCTCCATAACAGTTTCTTCTTTCTACTTAGTCCCTGCCAGATGGATGGATGGATGGATGGTCAGAGGGAACATATGTCCCTCTGCTTATCTTTTCTCCACTTTGGTGCCAGCAAAGCTGTGGTTCCCAGCATAGCACTGAACAATCACTCACTTATTCCTTCACTCACTGCATCTCTCACTCTCTTATCAAATATTTATTGGGAGTCTACTATGTCCAAGCACTCTTGTACGTGCTTGGGCTACCAAGTGAACAAGGAACACAAGAATCTTTGCCCTAAGGGAGCTCATTTTCTGTTAGAGTATGACAGGCAATGATCAAGAGAGGGAAATAAAATAAAAGGAAGACCAGATTTATGGAGAAATCAGATCAGTGAGGGAGGTGAGGAGGAAGGGAGGTATTTTACTTGCACAGAGAGCCACAGAAAATGGGGGCTACCCTGGAGGACCGGGTAAAGGGTTAGAGGGCATAGAGAGACTAGGTCTCAACTGTCTCAAGGAAAGGCAATGAAAGTTGGGTGGGAGAAATGACTGAAGGTCTTGGGGAAAACATTTGTATTTTTCTCGACTCTTGCTGATGGAGGTATTCCACAGGGCAAGGGCAAACTTTCTCTAACCTCTGAAGATTCACTGAATATCAACCAGCAAGCACAGATTATTATGATAAAAGCTGTACAAACATATTAATGTGCATGGGAGCCTTCAGATATAGGGGAAACTGTCCGTTTTTATGTTTAGGATCAACAAAGTACGGACAGCAATGTAGAAATATGACTGGGCAAACAGTATATGATCTGATGCTAATAGACTGAGTGGGGGAACCCAGCAAGGCCTGTCTGTCTAGATTCTTCTTAGCATCTCTGTGTAGCATTCCTTTCTTCTGGTAGCGAGGCAGAACCATCTCTGGAATGGAGGTTTTATGACCTATAGCCAAGGTAGGACAGGTAATTTTTTTATGGGCAGTTTAGCACAGAAAGGGGGAGAGGATAAAGTTAGAGTAATATTCTTAGGTTTTATGCCTGGCTTTTGGGAAAAGGAGTTGTCGTTTCTTTGACTTGCCTTAGGGGACGATTGGGACTGAGAGCTAGGAGGGTAGGGGAAGGTTAGAGAGAAACTTTTGCTTCTGTGATCACTTCTAAGGTCTCCATTATGGGGTAACATTTTCTGAGTCCCAGCAGTATAATAGAGTTTTTAACAATTTTATATGTATATTGTTACAAAATCGACAATGTACCTGCTTGGGTCAACATTGTAAAGGATAACACAATATCTCATTCCAAAATTAAAAAAAAAACAAAAACAACCACTCATCTTTATCCTTTAGGAACTCAGTCCCCTTCCTGGAAGCAACTTTTATAAATAGTTACTATATTCTTTTTTTTTTTTTTAATTGGAGTTTCACTCTGTCGCCCAGGCTGGAGTGCAGTGGCATGCTCACAGCCACCACAACCTCAACCTGCTGGACTCTGGCGATCCTTCTGCCTCAGCTTTCCAAGTAGCTGGAACTACAGGCATGCACCACCACTCCCAGCCAATTTTTTTATTTATTGCAGAGGTGTGGTCTCCCCAAGTTGCCCAGCCTGGTCTTGAACCTGTGGGCTCAGGCAATCCTCTCACCTTGGCCTCCCACAGTGCTAGGATTATAGACATGAGCTACCGCACCTGGCCTATATATTCTTTTAAGGATATGTTATTCACATACATGGAAATACACACACACACGCATATATGTACATATGTATATATTTATGTACATATGTATATATCTATGTGCATACCTATATAGGTAGCCAAAGACATTGTATGCTGTATATATGTAGCGTGTGTGTGTGTGTATACATGCACATATGTATGTATGAGGTGGGATTAAAAAATAAACCTGGAATTATCTTTTGGAAAGTGGGCCCCTTGTAGTACAGTCTTCACCTATGAGGTAAGTGTACTAGGAACACATCAACATCAATATACCAGCTACTGCTGTTGTGAGAGGCTGTGTTCAACTTCAGTGAGTTTTCTTTTCTTTTTTTTTGAGATTCTTCCAGTGAATTTGCCCATTTCATGATGGGTGATTTACAAGCACACCTGCCCAAACTGTGCTGAGTGTTCATTTGTTTTTGACCAAAAACAGTGTGACCCCCCCATACCCCACCCTCCCTATCCCTGATCTTGCTAGAGTGACTTTTGCTTGTTCCCCCCATGAAAAAAGTCCTCAGAGGGAAACATTTTGCCAACGTGGAAGAAGTGAAACAAGAAATGGCAGAAGCACTAAAAGGCATCAAAACTGGCAAGTTTAAAAACTCTTGTGAGCAGTGGAAAAAGCATCTTGATAGGTGCTTCAAAGAATCAAAGAATGCTTCAAAGGTAACTAAAGTTTAAACATGTAACAGTAAATACATATTTTTTTAATAAATAAATTCCATTTTGGGGGAGGGGAGTCCCCCCCATATATGTTATACATGCATATCCACATATATTTTATTTGGAGGTTTAAGATTATTCAGGGAACTCTCACTTCATGAGGATTCTGCCAGTTGCTGTATTCTTTCAGTTGTCTGTAACACTTATACAAATGAAATAAGGCTTTAGTAGATTGCCTGTCTATTTCAATTTAAGAACACACTATCTGCAGGGTAAACCCTTCTGATAAATGCTTTGACTTTCCTTCCCATTTTGGTAACTATGCCCACCTTGTGATTAAAAGCATAGACTGGGGACATAGAAAAACACAGAAGCAAATCTGGGTGGGTAGGTATATTAAATTCTTATTGCTGCTGTAATGGATTACCACAAACTAAGTGGCTTAAAAAACTCTCAATTTTTATACCTCACAGTTCTGGAGGTAAGAAGTCTGAAATGGTTTTCAGTGGGCTGAAATTAAGGTGTCAGCAGGGCTGTGCTACCTCATCAGACCTTAAGGGAAAATCCATTTCCTTACTTTTTCCAGATTTGATGGCTTCCTGAATCCCTTGTTTGGAGGCCCCTTCCTTCATCCTCATAGCTAGCAGTGTGGCATCTTCAGATCTCATTTTTCTCATTCTCTCTCTTTTTATGCTCAACAGAACAGTGTCCCCCTCTCCCTCTCTTCTCTCCCTCCCTCCTTCCCCTTCTCTCTCTTTCATCTCTTCTTCTGTCACAAAATCTCTCTCCCTCTGACCCTCCTGCCTTCCTCTCATAAGAGCTCTTTGGCCAGCTACTTACTTTCACCTACTGGGATAATCCATCTTCCCATTTCAAGATCATTACAACATCTGCAAAGTCCTTTTAGCCATGTAACATCACATATTCATAGGTTCTGGGAATTTGGAAAGGGATATCTTTGGAGAGCTACTATTCAGTTTATCACAGGTAGTCTTAGAAAAATTATTTAGGTCAGGTTTGGGGGCCCAGCCTGTAATCCCAGCACTTTGGGAGGCCAAGTGAGTGGATTGCCTGAGCCCATGGGTTCAAGACCAACCTCAGGCAACATGACGAGACCTCATCTCTACAATAAATAAAAAATGAGCCGGACGTGGTAGTGTATGCCTGTAGTTCTGGCTACTTGGAGGGCTGAGGTGGAAGGATTGCCGGAGGCTAGCAAGTTGATGCTGGGGTGGCCGTGATTGTGCCATTGAACTCCAGCCTGGGCAATGGAGTGAAACTCCAACTTAAAAAAAAAAAACTTATTTAACTTCTGGAAGTTTGTTTTCTCATCTACAAAATTTTCATAGAAAGAAATGTCTAGGAGACGACCTTCCAAGGTGGCCAACTAGAGGCAGCTAGACTGTGTTTTTCCTATGGAGTAAACCAAGACAGTTTCCTCAGCACCCAGAAAGGAGTGGGTCTTACAGTACACCCCATGACTCATCAAAGAAGTGATAAAAGACCACATAGTGCAAGAAAGAGAAAAATTAGTCGATCTGCATTGGAACTGGCCAGACTCTCAGCTGCATCACGGCACCGACCACTGGCTGCCTCCAGATGTAGTGAGGAAGGTGAGTGAGGAGAATTCAGGATTTCTGTGCCTCAGCCATGGACTTGAAGAGTCCCCAAAGCCTTGCAAGACTCTAGTCCTTCACGAAAACTGTCTTACCTATGACCATGCTCTGCCAAAACTCACATAAAGTGGTAGAGGGAAAAAAGCCCTGAGTAGCTCTAGCCGCCATCTCCCAGGAACTCAACCTTTGTTGGCAGTGGTTTTCTAGGAAGGGCATGGACCCCAAGGGCAAAATTTTGTGGCAGCAGACAGTTCCTGGTTGGGGTAGGTTGCAGTGAGAATACTCAAGGCCCTGAGGCTAGCAGCAGTTTGACATTCAGGTGGGACTCATTGCCATATCAACCTCTCACTCCCAAGCTAAACTGTTTTGTGCAGCCTCAGCACAGCAGCATTAGTTCAGTGGTGAGGGACTCCCTCTCAATTCTTACTTGGGTAGCCAAGAGTGCACATAGGTCAGGAGCTTGAGCTCTTTCCCCCTGTGCCTTTCCCTTAAGGCTCAAAACAGAGAACTTGAGT
The DNA here is from genome assembly GCF_000164805.1 of Carlito syrichta. Classification (NCBI taxonomy): domain Eukaryota; kingdom Metazoa; phylum Chordata; class Mammalia; order Primates; family Tarsiidae; genus Carlito; species Carlito syrichta. Next base: position 75,062 of record NW_007231998.1, read on the forward strand.
ACCAACAGCCACACCCACCACCTAGGTTGGCTGGACACTTCCTTGGAACAACACAGGTGAGGCAGAAAGTCCACAGCCACCATCTCAGTTAGCTCATTCTCAAAAGTATCACCTCTTGGCCAGAAGTCAATAGCACAGCCCATCACACGTGCTATAATACCTCAGCTTTGAGGAAGAGCTGATCCCAGACTCCAGCTAGCACCACTATCCAAACCACACCAGTCACTCAGGATTCCTTGAGCCTGTGCAAGTATCCAGTATAGAAATGCCACAGGTGACAATTGAGAAACTCACCACACCAAGGGTATATATAACCAAGGGAACCCTACAATCCCTACACCAGTGTCTTGTCAACCTCAAATAAAAAGAAATAGTCTACCCAAATGAGAAGGAATCAGAAAAATAATTCTGACAGTATGAATAGACGGAGTTCTACAGTACCCCCCAAAACCATACTAACTCAACAGTGGACCCTAATCAAAATGAAATCTTTGAAATTCCAGACATAGAATTCAAAAGGTTGATTATAAAATTATGAATGAGCTTCAGAGACAGTTGTAAATCAACAAAAAGAAATTTAGAAAACTATTCAGGCCATAGAAAATGAATAGACAAAGAAATAGACACCTTAAAAAAAAAAACCCACTTTTGGTTTGAGTGAATGATTGTACAGGCAATGACTTTTCCAGTTTTATCTTACTACTGATACTGTACTAAATAGCCATTTCAATATTAAAAACAACAACAACAACAAAGCAAATACAAAAACAGAAAAAAACTACAAGCTGAAATTCTGGAAATGAAAGAATTATTTAGGGAAATATAAAATACAATGGAAAGTTTTAAAAGTAGACTAGAACAAACAGAAGAAATGATCTCAGAATTTGAAAACAAGGCTTTTGAATTAACCCATTTAGATAACAATAAAGAAAAAAGAATCAAGAAAACAGAACAAAGTCTCCAAGAAATGTGAGATTATGTAAAACATTCAAACTTAAGAATCATAGGTGTTCCTGAGGAAGACGAAAAAACAACTGGTTTGGAAAACTTTTAGGGAGATGATAACATTCAGATATGAAAAGCCCCCCAAACCCCAGAAGATTCACTGCAAAAATGTAATCTCTAAGGCATATAGTAATCAGGTCATGCAAAGTTAATGTAAAGGAAAGAGTTTTAAAACCAGTGAGACAAAAGCATCAAATAACTTACAAAAATAAACCTATCAGACTAATAGCAGACTTCTCAGAAGAAACTCTACAAGCCAAAAGGAGTTGGGAGATCTTTAGTCTCCTCAAACAGGAATAAAAGCCAAGGATCTTGTATTCTGCAAAACTAAGTTTTATAAATGAAGAAGAAATAAAATCTTTTTTTTTTTTTTTTTTGAGTTGGAGTCTCACTCTGTCGCCCAGACTAGAGTGCAGTGGCCACTCCCGGCCACCACAGCCTCGACCTGCTGGGCTCCGGCGATCCTTCTGCCTCCCGAGTAGCCAGAATTACAGGCATGCGCTACCACGCCCGGCTTATTTTCTTGATTTATTGTAGAGATGAGGTCTCGCTGCCCAGGTGGGTCTCGAACCCACGGGCTCAGGTAATCCACTCACCTCAGCCTCCCACAGGCGTGGGATTACAGGTTGAGCCACCGAGCCCGGCTTAAAGTCTTTCTTATACAAGCAAACACTGGGGGAATTTGTTGCCACTAGACAACAAATACTACAACAAATACTAAAAGGATTTCTAAATACTGAAACAACAGGTTAAAAATGCACCAATAGGCTGGGCTCAGTGGCTTAGCGTGTAATCCCAGCACTTTGGGAGGCTGAGGCGAGTGGATTGCTGAGCCTGCAAGTTTGAGATTAGCACAGGCACCTTGACAAGACCTCATCTCTTCATCTCTACAATAAATCAAAAATTAGATGGGTGTGGTAGTATACACCTGTAGTTCTGGCTACTTGGAAGGCTGAGACAGAAGGATCACCGGAGCCCACCAGATCGACACGGGTGGCTGTGAGCATGCCACTGCACTCCAGCCTGGGCGATGGAGTGAGACTCCAACTAAAAAAAAAAAAAAAAAAATGCACCAATAGAAAACAGCAATGGAATAGAAAAATAGATAAATAAAGCAACCACGGAACAATCAGCATAATAAATGAAATAGTACCTTATATATCATTAGTAACCCTAAATGTAAATGGTCTCAATACTCCACTAAAAAAAACACATGCACACACAATCCAAATGTCTGCTGCCTTCACGTGACCCACTTAACACATAAAGAGTCTTATAGACTCAAGGGTGGGAAAAATATTCCATGCAAATGGAAACTGAGTACAAGCAGGAATAGACATTCTCATGTCAGACCAAACAGATTTTAACAACAGTAAAAAAAGGACCAAAATGGTTATCATATAATGATACAGGATTCAGTCCAACAAGAAGACATGGCAATTTTAAATATTTATGTACCTAACACCAGAGCCTCCAACTTTATTAAAAAATCTCTACTAGACTCACAAAAAGAGATAGGCAGCAATACAAAAATAGTGGGTGAGTTCAGCACTCCACTGACAGTAAGAGACAAATCATCAAGGCAGAAAGTCAACAAAGAAACATTGAAGTTAAACTGGACCCTAGAACAAATGGTACTAACAAACATCTGTAGGATATTCAACCCCCAAACTATAGAATATACATTTTTCTTTTCAGTACATGGAGCATTCTCCTAAATAGACCATATGATAGGCCACAAATCAAATATCAATAAATTAAAAAATTCAAGATCATATCAAGCAATTCTCAGACCACAGTGGAATAAAACTAGAAATTAACCCCAAGAAGAACTTGTTAAACCAAACAAAAACTTGAAAGTTAAACTATCTGCTCCTGAATGATCCTGGGTCAACAATGAAATTAAGATGGAAAATCAAAAATTCTTCAAAGTGAATGAAGACAGAGGAAACAAGTTATTGTAACCTCTGGTACACATCTAAAACTGTGCTTAGAGGAAAATTTTTAGTGCTTAAGGCCTACATTAATAAGACTAAAGGATCACATATGGATAACTTAACATCATACCAAAAGGAACTGGAAAAACCACAAACAAATCAAACCCAAGCCCAGCAGAAGAAAAGAAATACTGATCATCAGAGCAAAACTAAATGAAATTGAAATTAAAAAGTGATAGCACAAAGGATCAATGAAACAAAAAGTTGGTTCTTTGAAAATATAAACAAAATGTATAGAGGACTAACTAGATTAATAAATGAAGAGAGAAGATTCAAATTAGCTCAATGAGAATTGCAAATGGAGACATCACTACTGATATAATGAAAATACAAAAGATCATCCAAGATCACACCTGTATGCTAACAAACTGGACAACCTAAAGGAAATGGATAAGTACTTGGAAACATACAACACCCCAACCTTGAATCAGGAAGAAATAGAAACCCTGAACAGACCAATAACAAGTAGTAAGATTAAGACAGTAATTAAGAGTTTCCCTACTGGGTGGCTCAAACTGTAATCCTAGCACTTTGGGAGGCTGAGGCGAGTGGATTGCCTGAGCCTTCAGGTTCAAGACCAGCCCAGGCAACTTGGCGAGATCACATCTCTACAATAAATCAAAAATTTTTTGGGCGTGGTAGCACACACCTATATTTCCAGCTACTTGGAAAGCTGAGGCAGAAGGCTCTCCAGAGCCCAGCAAGTTGAAGCTGGGGTGGCCATGAGTGTGCCACTGCCTTGCAGACTGGGTGACAGAGTGAGACTCAAAAAAAAAAAAAAATTTTCCCAACAAAAAACAGTCTAGGACCTGATGGACTCATAACTGAATTATACTAGACTTTCAATGAAGAACTGGTACCAATTTTACTGAAGCTATTCCATAAGATTGCAGAGCAAGGAATTCTCCCTAACTCATTCTACAAAGCCAGTGTCACCCTGATACCAAAGCCAGGAAAAGACACAGCAAAAAAAGAAAGCTACAGACCAGTATTCCTGTGAACATAGATGTGAAAATTCTCAACAAAATATTAACATACTGAATTCAACAATACATTTTTAAAAATCCACCATGGTTAAGTGGGCTTTAATCCCATGGATGCAAGGATTGTTCAATATATTCAAGTCAGTAAATGTGATTCATCACATTAACAGATTTAAAAACAAAAATTATATAATAATTTCAATAGATACAGAAAAATCATTTGACAAAATTCGGCATCTTTCCCTGATTAAAAAACCCTCAGGTAAATAGGCATATAGGAAACGTTCCTCAAAATAATAATGTCATCCCAAATGGAGAAAAGTTGAACAAATTTCATCTCAGAAATGGAACAAGGCAAGGATGCTCACTTTTACCACTCTTATTCAACATAGTACTAGAAGTCCTAGCTAGAACAAGCAGGCAAGAGAAAGAAATAAAGGGTATCCAAATTGGAAAAGGAGAAATCAAACTATCTCTGTATGTCAGTGCTATCATCTTATACCTAGAGAATCCCGAAGATGACTCCAAAAGAATTCTAGACTTGATAAATGAATTTGGTAAAATTTCAGGATACAAAATCAACACACACAAATCAGTAGCACAGCTATACACCAATAATGATCAAGGTGAGAATCAAATCAAAATCTCAATTCCATTTATAATAGCAGCCAAAACCTAAAATACCCAGGAATATATTTAACCAAGGAGATGAAAGATCTCCATAACTACAAAACTCTGATGACAAAAATTTGTAGAGGATACACACATATGGAGAAATATCCCATGCTCATGGATTGGAAGAACCAACATTGTTAAAATGATCATATTACCCATAGTAATCTACAGATTCAACACAACCTCTATCAAACTACTAATATAATTTTTCACGGAATTAGAACAAAAATCCTAAAATTCATATGGAACCAAAAAAGAGCCAGAATAGCCCAAACAATTTTAAGCAAAAACAACAAAGCTGGAGGCATCACATTACCTGACTTCAAATTAAACTATGAGACTCTAGTAACGAAAACAACATGGTACCGGTACAAGAGCAGACACATGGACCAATGGAACTGAATAGAGAATCCAGAAGTAAAACCAAATACTTACAACTAACTGATTTTTGACAAAGCAAAAACACTCACTGGGTAAAGGACACCCTATTCAACAAACGATCCTGGGAAAATAGGATAGCTACATGCAAAAAAATGAAACTTGATCCCTATCTCTCCCCATATATAATAATTAACTCAAGATGAATTAAACACTTAAATTTCAGACCTGAAACCATAAAAATTCTAGAAAAAAACCTAGGAAAATCTCTTCTGAACATTGGTCCAGGCTAAAATAATTTATGGCTAAAATCTTAAAAGCAAATGCAACCAAAACAAAAATAAATTAGTGGGGCTTAGTTTAACTAGGAAGCTGCTGCACAGAAAAAGAAATAATCACAAGAGCAAATAGGAAACCTACAGAATGGGAGAAGATATTTGTAAAATAAGTATACATCTGACAAAGGACTAATAGCCATAATCCACAAAGAACTCAAACAAATCAGCAAGAAAAAAGCAAATGTTCCAATTAAAAAGTAGTCAAATGATGTGAACAGACATCTCTCATAAGAAGATATTCAAATGGCCATCAAACGTATGAAAAAATGTTCAACAACACTCAATCAGGGAAATACATATTAAAACCACAGTGAGATACCACATCAGTCAGAATTGCCATTAAAAATCAAAGAACAAGAGATACTGGTATGAATGTGGTGAAAAGGGAACACACACATTTTTGTTGGGAGTGTAAATTATACCACCTCTATAGAAATTGGTGTAAAGATTCTCAAAGAACTCAAAGTAGATCTGCCATTCTATCCAGCAATCCCATTACAAGGTATCTACCCAAGGGAGCAGAGGTCATTATATAAAAAAAATATATAACCTGCACTCTCATGTTCATTGCAGCACAGTTCATAATTGCAAGAAGTAGCATCAACTTAAATGTCCATCACCTGATCAGTGGATAATTAACATGTGGTATATATACACTATGGAATACTATTCAGCCACCAAAAAGAATGAAATGATGTCTTTTGCAATAACCTGGATGGAATTGGAGAACATCATCCTAAGTGAACTAACTCAGGAACAGAAAACCAAACACTACATGTTTTCGCTTATATGTGAAAGCTAAGCTAAAGATCTGCAAACACCTAGAGATTGATATAACGGAACTTGGAGACTCAGAAAGGGGACGGAGGCAATAGTGGAGGGGTGAAAAATCACCTTTTGGGTACAATGTGCACAGGCATAGTGGTGGGAACATTTAAAGACCAGACTTCTTCGCTATTATACAATGCAATCGTGTAACCAAAAACTGTACCAGATAAAGCTATTGGAATCATTTTTAAAAATTTTTATAAAAGCAAAGCATCTTCCCAGGAGATGACAAGAGTAACAGTCCTCTCATCTTAGTTGTGACAACCAAAACGTTTCCTGGGCCAGGGTGGGAGTGGTGAAATTGCCACAGTTTGAGAAGCACTGCTCTAGTGATTTATATGTGCATCTTCAACTCAGTAGCCTAATTTATCAAGGTAACGTACTTTATGAGCAATGTAAAAACTTTACAAGAATATAATTTCATGTAATCTTCCTCTAGTCTATTATGCTATTGATGTTATATATTTTATTTCAATATATAATAAATATCTGGGTTGTCATTGTGGTTTTTGGGGGGTTTTTGTGTGTGTGTGTGTGTTGCAGTCACTCTGTTGCCCAGGCTAGAGTGCAGTGGCAAGCTCATGGCCACCTCAGCATTGACCTGTTGGGTTCCAGCAATCCTTCCTCCTCAGCCTTCCAAGTAGCTGGAACTACAGGTGTGTGCTACCACACCCAGCTAATTTTTGATTTATTGTAGAACCCACAGGCTCAGGCAGTCCACCAACCTTGGACTCCTAAAGTGCTGGGATTACAGGCTGAGCCACCAAGCTGGCCCATTTTGGTTTTTAATAGCCAACATTTTAAAGGTTTAGAGTATTCTTTTATATTCATGCACATTTTAGACCTTTTTGGTGGTCTTCATTCCTTCCTGTAGATCTATGCTTTTATCTTAATTGTTTCCCTTTAGCCTCAAAAGCTGGTGACATTTTCTCAGTCTTTTGTTTGTATAAAAATGTCCTTACATACACTTACTTTTTTGAATTCTAAGGTTTTTTTTTCTTTTAGCACTTTAAAGATGTCAATTCTATGTCTTTTGTCCTCTTTTCCTTTTCTTTCTTTGTTTCTTTTCTTTCTTTTTTTTTCTTTAAGAGATAGGATCTCGCTAAGTTGCTCAGTCTAGTCTCAAACTTCTGGAGTCAAGAGATCCTCTGTCTTCAGCCCCCAGAGTAGCTGGGACTACAGGTGTGCCCCACTGCATCCAGATGTCTTCCATTATTTTTGGATGAAAAGTCAGCCATCATTTTTATTGTTGTTCTCCTGAATATCACCTGTGTATCGGCATTTAAAAGTTTATTTTTGAAAACTGTCTATTCGTATCTTTTGCCCACTTTGTAATGGGGTTGTTTGTTTTTTTCTTTTCAGCACGTTTGAGTTACTTATAGATCCTAGATGTTAGACCTTTGTCAGACATACAGTTGGAAGATATTTTTTCCCAGTCTGTAGGTTGTCTCCCTGCTCTCTTGATGGTTTCTTTGGCTTTGTAGAAGCTTGTCAGTTTGATGAGGTCCCACTTGTCTATCTTATCTCTTATGGCATGGGCACTTGTGGTTACTTACATATGAGCAGCCAACAGATATATGAAAAAATGCTCAGCCTCACTAGTCATCAAAGAAATGCAAATTAAAACTACACTGAAATATCACCTAACTCTGGTCTGGATGGCTATCATCAATAACTCAAAAAATAATAGATGCTGGAGAGGATGCGGAGAAAAGGGAACATTTTTACACTGTTGGTGGGAGTGTAAACTAGTATAGTCTCTGTGGAAAACTGTGTGGTGATTCCTAAAAGTTCTAAAAATCAACCTTCCATACAACCCCACAACCCCCATACTGGGAATATACCCAGAAGAATTCAGATCACTCTATAATAAAGATACCTGTACATGTATGTTTACCACAGCATTGTTCACAATAACAAGAACATGGAACCAACCATGCTGTCCATCAAAAGAGGACAGGATTTAAAAAATGTGTACATATACACAATGGAATATTACACAGCCACAAAGAAAAAAATCATGATCTTTACAGCAACCTGGATGGACTTGGAAGTCTATAATACTGAGTGATCTTTCACAGACACAAAGAACTGAGTATCACATGTTCTCACTCATAAGCAGACCTTGAATTACTATCGTAATACTGAAAGAAAAGGATTGGCAGTAGCGGAAACTGTGGGGGTGTGGGGTGGGGAGGTGAGATTAGCAGTAGTGGGAATCTGCCTGGGGAAGGAGGGGCACACCTCATCAACGAGGGTACTTGCATAATGAACATTTGTATACCTAACCCTGAATTGTACCCCATATTTTTTAAATCAAAAATTAAAAGTTTATTTTATGTCTGCATGCAGCATTTTTTCCTTATTTTTGCGTTTAACCAGTTTGTGATGACGTGGATGAAGTAACTGATTTTTTTTTATTGTATTTTTTTGGTTCTAGAATTTCTACCTGATTCTATTTTAGAGAGTGAAAATAATTCTCATTCTTTTTATACATTTTATCCATCTTTTTCTCTAATTTTAACACATTTTAATAGTTACTATAAAGTCTGCTGATTCCAATATCTGAGCCACTTGTGGATCCACTGTTATCCAGGTATTTTTCATCTTAATTAGGACATCATATCCTACCCTGTCACTTGTTTCATAATTTTGTACTGTGTGCTAGAAATTGTATATTAAAAAAACTATAGCCCCTGGCATAAATAGTACCTTTTACAAGGGAGGACATGTCCTTTTCTCTGTGGGTTAGGGAGGGGGGTCAACTGTTATAATAAAATCAGGATTTGAGCTGGTTTGTGACTGGGATACAGCCTTAGTTAGGTTCATTTCACCTGTGTTTTCCAATGTCTTTAGGGCAAACTTGGTCTATCCTATATATAGTACATAGGCCACTCTCTCTAGCCAGACTTTGGGATCTAAGCACTGAGTACTTTCCCTACTTTTCCAATTCAGTTTTCATGGCACTTTCTTACACTCATCAAAATTCCATGTGGGAAGTTGGCAGGCATGGGAATCAAGGTCTCAAGACCTATAATCCCAGCACTTTGAGAGGCTAAGGGGAGAGAATCACTGAGCCCAGGAGTTCAAGACCAGTCTAGGCAACATAGAGAGACCTCCTCTCTAAAAAAATTTAAAAATTATCTAGGCCTGATGGTGTATGCATATAGTCCCAGTAACTTGAGAGGTTGAGGCAGAAGGGTCCCCTAGACCCAGGAGACTGACACTGCAGTGAACTGTGATCCTGCCACTGTGCTCCAGCCTAAGTGGCAGAGTGAGAGCCCGACTTAAAAAAAAAAAAAAAAAATTCAGTGTCTGCAGTAAGACCAGTCTTCTGCTGGCTCCTGAGGAAACTCTGCAGGAGAGAATTTGGTCCCTGGTATCTGCTCATGGAGAAAGACCTTATGCTTCTCTGTAATTTAATTTTTTTCGACTATTTTTTCTGCATCTCTCCAGTCTCTTATATAAGATATAGTGGGGATGGGGAAGAGAATCTAGTAATTTTTCTGGTTTGTCTGGTGGGAGCAATGGTCCCTCAAGAACTTTGACATCTTATTTGAAAGCTGGAAATTATTATGTTTCAAATATTTTTAAAATATCTAACCAATGACATTTTTAATTTTTGAAAATTTTTATTGTTTTCTCCCATTTCGTTGTTAATTTTATTAGTCCCTTCAAAAATGCAATTTTTTTGTTTTTTTAATTGTATGCTTTCTGTTTGTTGTATTGATACTTTTGCTCTTGCTTTTAACATTTTCTTCTACTTTTCTTTTTTTAAATTTAATGATACCAAGTACCTCTGGTTCTACTTTTCTTTTGCACTGAATTTGCTTTTTTTTTTTTAGCTTCTTAGGAGATAATTTTATCAACTTTTTTCTAAAGTGCTTACATAATTTTATCAGCTTTTTTCTAAAGTGCGTATTCTAAAGTGCGTATTCGATTCTATAAATTTATCTGTAAACACTACTTTAACAACATTCTACATATTCTGAAAGCTATATTTTAAATATAATTGTATATCTAATTCTTAAATATATAATTATATATGATATTTAATATAATTATTCATTTAAAAATATTTCTCATTTTCCTTGTTATTTTTTCCTCTGATTCATGGGTCATTTAGAAAACAATTGCTTAATTTATAAACATTTGGGGATTTTCTAGTTATCTCTTAGTTACTGGTTTCAAACATAATTCTACTGTGGTTTTAGTACATATTCTTGCTTCATACTCATTTTGGTAAAATATTACATGCATTTGAAAAGAATGTGTATTCTGCAGTTTTTAGTGTAATATTCTGTATGTATGTCAGGTCAAATTGGTTAACTGGATTATTAAAAAATATATCCTGCTTTTTTTTTTTTTTCAAACCAGGATCTCACTTTGTCATTCAGGCTTGAGTGCAGTGGCATGATCACGACTCACTGCAGACTCAACCTCTTGGGCTCAGAGGATCCTTCTACCTCAGCTTCCCAAGTTACTGGGACCACAGGTGCACGCCACCATGCCTGGCTGACATTTTGATTTTTTGTAGAGACAAGGTCTTGCTATGTTGCCTAGGCTTGTCTCGAATTCCTGGGCTCAAACAGTCCTCCTGCCTTGGCCTCCCAAAGTACTGGGATTACAGGTATGAGCCACTGTGCCTGGCCTATCTTATTTATTTTTATTTTTGTTCTATAAGTTACTGAGATATGTGAATTGTTCTCAAGATGTAAAAGTATATGATAATGTTTCTTCTATCAGTTTGTGATTTTTATATTTGCTTATGTTATTAGGTGTATACACATTTACATTCCACTGTAGGTAATCTTTTATTACAAACTATACTTTTTTATTGGTAATAATACTTCTCATCTTGAAATTCTTTTGGTTTTATATTAGTATACATAGGCCATATTTCTTTTGATTTGTATTTGCAAAGTATCTTCTTTTATCCCTTCTGGTTCCACGTATTTGATGTGTCTCCAGAAGCAACATTTGATAGAGTTTTTTTCTTTACTTCCCAATCTGGCCATGTTTGTGTTTGTATAAGATATTTAAACCACTTATATTTAATGTGATTACTGATATATTTGGGTTTAAATCTATTATCATACTGTGTTTTCAATTTTTTCCACCTGTTGTTTTTCTTTCTGCTTTTCTGGTCTTATTTTAAACTAATTCAATATTTTAATATTATTCTCCTTTTCCTCAAGTGTCTTCCTTTTTTAAAAAAAAGTTTTATAATTATATACTCTTTTATTACATTTTAGATTATCCTTTGGACTATTCTACCTTAAATTTTACTTTTGTCATTTCAAGGATAAATTAAAGCTTAAAAACCTTAACTCTGCTTACCATTCTTTACATCTTTTGTGTTATTGTTGTCATGCATTTAATATTGCATAAAATACACTATATTTGTGTGTGTATAATTTATTTTCATAAGATGAGTTTTATAGTCATTGTTTATTTAGATTTATCCTTGTACTTATCCTTTATTTTTTTCAGCAAGCATTGTTTTACCAGGGATTATTTTCCTTCTGCCTAAAGAATTTTTAAAAATTTTTATCTGAGGTCACTCTACTAAGTGACAAATTATCTCAATATTATGAGGGATTAGCTGGCATTTTTTTTATTTTCCTTTAAATCCTAGCTTCCTGGATAGCCTGAGTCTATTTATTTTGGGTTTTTTCCCAACCCAATGAGATTGCCAGACTCCCTTGATTACTATTGAAAGACGGTGGCGCGCAGCAAGACTCAACACCCTTTGAGGCCAAGAGATTTATTAGAGCAGCGGCTACAGAGAGAGTGTCTGTAACCGCCTGGTAAGTGAGGGAGAATGAGAGAGAGACTGCGAGAGAGGTCTGTATTTATCGGTTTGGGAGGGGGTGGCCAGTGCTGTGTTAGGGTCTTATTGGAGGGGGCTATGAGGTAGTATTCCATAGGGAGATAATATTTGCGCATAGGTTTAAGTTTCGTGTGCATGGGAAAAGCAGGAGCTTAGGGCCTTTGTGGTCTTTGTTTGGTTCTATATAGTGTTTAGTGCCATCTCGGGAGACGCCCTTCTGACTGTTCCCTGTGCCTTTCATTCCCACCTTTTCTGTTTATTTGGGAAAGGGGCATCGTTATTCTTTCTGGCTGCTTCCTGCTGGATGTGGGCGTTGTGGGGTGAGGTGGGGGAAGGGCACAGAACCAGCCAGAACAGGGCCCAGAGATAGGCACTGAAGGTGAAGATTTCTGAAGGCGAGAGTTCTATAAAAGTCCCTTGTAGATGTAGAATGGCGACTTGTTCTGGCCACTCCTCCAGCGGGCACGAGGGCAGTAATAACCAGCTGTCTTGGAGTAGACTGTGGAGGTAGATAGAGAACCTGGAAGAGAACATATCTAAAAGAAAAAATTAGATAAAACTGGGTTGTTATGGGCTATTATAACCCTGAATTTTATTGTAGTGGGTTGATAGTTATTAAGTAATTAAAGCTGGGGTCAGAGGTGGTTCGGATGGAAGGGGTGAGTATGACTATAATAGTAGTTGGTTGACCGTTATTTGGGAGAGCTCTGCCAGGCACTGTTGGAGAAACCTAAAAACACATGGAGCCACTGACAAGAGGATAAATATAACAATTAGTGGGGTTAGAACAGGAAGAAGCCATGTTAGGAACTGGGGTTGCCACCACCCTGAGAATGGGCCTCCGATCAGGTCTTCTCTTCATTTTTGGAGATCTTCTTGTAGTTGTTTAATTCTGTCCTTGACTATTCCTGATTTATTGGCATAGAAGCAATATTCCTCCCTAAGAAACAGGCATATTCCTCCCTCTTTTGCTGTTAGTAGGTCTAGTCCCCGTCGATTTTGGAGGACCATGTCAGCCAGGGAGTCTAGTTGTGTTTGTAAGTCTAGGACCATGTCTGCCACCTGTTGTATGTCCTCAATCAGTTGGGAGGAGAGCTGCTTGTAAAAGTGAAGTGAGGACCGCAGCCCTGCTGCCCCCATTCCCATGGCCACGGTGCTACCCAGCCCCACCAGCAGAGGTATGAGCTCAACTGCCCATCTTACTCGTGACATTGAGGAGCTGACTAAAGGGACAGGCAGGCTTTGGTTACCAGGTGCTATTACAATGGCGGGGAGGAAGATGACAAGAATGTAGGACCCCGACCAGTTGGGGGGCAAGACCAGGTAGATGGTAGTGGCGCATAGGAAGGCAGTCCTGTTAAATGGGGGGCAGAGGGTGTTATTTGATTGGACCACAAGTGATTGTGTGCAGAGGCAGGGGGGGCCCATCTGACCCCCAAAGTGCCATTTCATATTATCACTGGGCCACGGGCAAGTCATGTGGGAGAGGGATGTTAAAACATTGTAGTGAAGGTGTACATTGGGTTGGAGGTATAGGGAGAGTTCAATTTCCAGCGACCAGGATGGGGGAGACCCAGGATTGGCCGGACTTGAGGCATAGCCAGCAGTCCTTTGCTAGGTTAGGGTTAGTAAGGTTAAGCAGGGTATGGGTTTGACTAAGGACAGGAAGAAGTTCTGGATCTGTCTGATAAGGGTCCCGGGGTTTTGGGAGGTTGGGGTACACCAATACCGGCCTACTGAAATGTTGAATGAGCTCTTCCATGACCCGCTTAGTGTTTTGCTGTTCAGCATAATCTTGTACCCTTTCCCCATCTGATCTCCCCACAGGAGGTCTGAGGTTCCAGCAGATTTTTTCTCCCTGACTCCCAGGACAAGAATACCCAGAATGTTGTCCCAGCCTTCATCTCGTCCAGGCCTGCTGTTTGGTTGGTCTGAGGCAGACCGAGGCTTGCTCGTAGCAAGATGCCTGGACAAAAGAATGGACGGATGAACATTCAGCGGGGCAAGGGGGTATTTTGTTTTGGGGTTTTGGTGGATGGTCTTGCTCCCAGCAGCAGACTGTGCCCCTATTGCCTGGGCAGTTTGCTTGGAAGTCTCTTAACATTGTTGCAGCCCAGTATTTTTGTGTTTCTAGTTGGCACGAAAATTTTTGATAATAGCACATATTGGGAATCAGCTGGTAGAGTCTGGGTTTTCCTGCAGAGATGCATTGGTTGCAAGTTCAATCAACCATGCCCCATGATATTGTAGCATTATTGGCTAGGCTTATTAATATGAATATGGTTAAACCATAACCGGAGATAAAACTGGGGGTTATTTTGGTCTTTAAGGGAGGCATCTGATGAGAACAAAGCTTGTGACAGTTAAGAGATAGGTAGTAGCTAACAGAATTTTTGCCGCAGGCAGCCAGCTTGTGGGTGCTAAGCCAGGTGAGTCATATAGTAAGTAGGATGGCAATTAGGCCAAGAAAGGAGAAGGGCCAAGGGTCACAAGTTTTCTGTGTTGTATCCAGGATGTTGGGTTGAATTTGGGTTGGGTTGAGTGGTGAGTCGAGACAGGCAAAGTTTAAGTGGTTGGTCTGGAACCTTGGAGCAGGTGTACCTGTGGGTGGGTAGACAAGTATTATTATGGGTGGATTGTGAGGAAGGAGGTTTAAGATGGGAAATGTGAATCCATGGGGTAACCTGACGTTGGGCTGTGATAAGTTTTGCTGCCATGGGAGTGGATAAAACTACTTGAAG